>NC_056741.1:891778934-892078934 GCF_019279795.1 Protopterus annectens | reverse complement strand
GTCAGGGGCATTTGCAGAGAAATCATAAGAGTAATGTTAAGAAAAAATGTAAACAAGCTGAATGTATTATACAGCGAGACTGATTATTTCAAATGCATATTGATTTTGTAAGCATTAACACAAATTAAAATATCTTAAGCCTAACACAAACTATCATGTATAAAACATAGCTTTGTTTTACATTTGGAGACCCTTAGAAAGTGTGTTACATTCTGCAGCATGATGAACATCAGAGTTGACTTATTCACGTAAAGTTACAGAAAGATCATTACAAATCATTTGAACAGCTACACACATGGAGAGTAAGTGGAAACTATTCCTTGTCAACTAGTAAAATATAGCAAAGGATACATTTACAAGAAAAACAATTATGGTCAGTTATTTAATGAGGTTAACCTTGAGGGTGAGTGGTGTGAACAAACCTCTTGAGTACTAAGCTGAATTTTATTTAAAGGATAAAGACCTACCATACGGTTCATAATATGCAATTGTGGCTTTCTGACAGCTGGACTTTATATCCAAAATGACTATATGCTTCTGATTTCTATTTCTTCTGAGATGCATGCTCTGTTTTCTTTAAATAACATTTTAAGAGTTTGCAAGCACCAATTATACATCATTAGGCCTGATATCAGATTATTCATTAAAAAGTAAAAAAAAAAAAAATCAAGGCTGCTGCTCAAAACATTTTATTTTCTGTACCTTCTGGCTCATTGTTGAGCTTGTCTTCCTCTGTAATAAAATGTTTTGAGAGCTGTCTTACACATTTTCTCAAAGGTTATCTGTCTTATGATATGGTGAATAACAACAGTGTAAACATTATTTTCAGGGAGTATAATGCATTGTATTAGGTTTAAATGAAAGAAATATCATGTCTCCCTTAATTCAGACAAAAACAAACTTAGAAGAAACATCTAAAGAATATGAAATCATAAACACAGATAACCATTTTGAAGAGCTACAGAAAATACTACAGTGCAAGTGCTTTTTGTTGGGGGGGGGGGGGTTCCATGTACTATCTCATGTAAAAGCTTTGTCCTCACAGTCTAAGTCTATATCAACTATTTATGAGGGCACACAAACTCAAAGCTAAAGTAAAAATGTTTGAATGATAAGAAAGTCACAATTTCCCTGTTCTCTGAGCTGTGGGATCCCACACAGAAATGCAGCCCCTGCAATGAGTCAGCCAGCTCACGAAAGCAGCACAGATACAGTGATGCAGCTCACAATAAATATTGTCACCATTTTGTTACGCCATGTGTTAAGAACATTTTTTATTTCCTTTTACCTTTGTTTATGTCATGATTATTTCAATGTGAAACCCGTTTGATTGCAAATTGAGTGCTTTGTTACACTCGATGATGTGGGAAAAAGTGAGTTTTGCATTTCTTTTCAAATGTTTCCCTCTTTTCCAAATTAATGCAACTTCACATTTGATATATATAGATTTGGGGCTTGCCCCCACATTGAGAGTTTATCTCCATGAAAAACAAGAGCTTTATTTGTTTTGTGATTCTTTGTGTTTCATTTGGTAATGTTTGTAATATTTTCAGCTTGAGGTTGTAGGAGAGATTTTCTATTGCTTGAGATGTTCTTTCATGATAATCCTATTTCAACAATGAGACTTCTGTTTGAATCGTATTGTTGTCTGGAACTATCAACCATATTTGCATGTACAATTCTGTTATACAGTAAAAATTATTTGTTAGCATGACTGACTTACTGATAAGCCAAAGTTAACTGAGAATTTAATGGATATGTTATTCAAATTTCTAAACAAGTCAGTAAACTTGAGGCTATTTAGTGGCAAAATTTCAAACATATTTTAGTCAGTCAGTAATTTAACAGGTAGTAAACTCACCTTTAATGGCTGAAGATCAGGGGACTTTGGGTTCTGTTCCTATACCAGGTAACTGGATTCATTTTTCCAATGTTAACACTGCAGTGTGGCATTAAGGGTGTGTTAGACCGAGTGAGCTCTCATTCAAATTAAATGTTAAACTGATGTCCAGCCTGCATGAGTGGATGGTAGCTAAGGGGGGTGTAAAATTTACCGCAGCATTTATCAAAAAGAGTAAGGAAATTTCCCTTTTGCCCCGCCAAACATCCTTAGTAAGTATGAATACCTCCGGTATTCACTGAAAAGAAGATATTGGCCAAGTTGGACTTACCTGGTCTACAAAGCATAAATTAATAAATACATACATACAATTAGAAAAAAAAATAATAGAGAATCAGTACTGGGTTACTTCACGGCTAACCAGTTTATTACAGAAATGCAGTAAAGCTATATACTTTATAAACAAAAAAAATGTTAGCTTTCAGACAAGCAGGTCCTTCATCAGGTAAAATAACCAAGGATAAAATTAATTACTTGAATAGCTTCAATAACAGATGACAACTTCAAGAATGGGGTGGGGGGTCATGCAGATAACAAGGTAACGTTTTGCTCACATGTTTTAGTATTTAGTCCTAAACATTCAGTACCATTTCAGTAATATAAACTTTCCCAGCAACAATTGGATATAAAGGTAGAAATTCAAAATTTTATGAGCTTTTACTAAGCCATAAATATAGAACAAATATAGTGCTGTACATGTAAATAAGCAAACAAAGCCCCAGAAATACATTTGTTAATATTTAGTCATAACTAAGACATCAGTGCTAACCAAAGGCATTGTGCAAAACATTTTTGGTTACCTTATGATACCTATCAGCATCATGAAGCAGATTTTTAGCACTCTATACATAAAAGGCACTACCCATTACAGTAAGTGCAGCACCTTCATCTGCAGCCTTAATAGTTAACTCTGCCCTTGTTACAATTTGTTAAAGACTGACATTTCATTTAAGATCCATCATAAAGCATTACTTAAGTTAGACTGATCTTATAGGGTACATTTTCATAACCACTTACAAATAAATGGATGTAGGGAGAGGGTTACTTCAGACCTAAAAATAATGTAAGAATCCCCCCCTCATTGTTTAGCTAATTCCAATTGATACAATTTATATTATTGTGTTAGTATGGAGACTCATACAGCCATTTTCTCTTTTCTTACAAGTCTTTTCACATGGAGATTAATGAATGGCCACCAATGAACAACATGTTTTCATTACAACTTTAATTTATATTTGTGAGAGAATAAAAGCTTCATAACTAAAGTTCAACAAATCAGCATAAATTGCTCATGGTAACCACTGGCCATAACAGCAGTGATGTGTTTTTCTTTCTTAGTCATTTTCCCCTCATTGTCTGCCAGCCATCAGCCAGTTTCTTTCTAGAAGTTTGCTCAGTCATCCCTCTGCACCATCTACTTGTAACCCACATCACCCAGGAAGGGAACCCTGGTCTCCACAGATTTTCCTAAGAGTGATAGACTCTTGGGTGACCGGTTTTGGAGCAAGAGCCACTGAGAAAAGGGGCTGCCATCCCAGCAGCCATTGAGGGTAGATGATTTTCCTCTAGTCTACATGCATGTTTCAATGGCTGCCTCATGTCCATGATCTCCCACAGTACTGCCACTGTAGTAAGCATATACTCCTACGTGTCACCCAAATGTATCTGCTGTGCAGTTCATAGTCTAGAGAGATGATGTACTGACCAAATGTCTGTATGCTGCTGACACTCCTGCCTCTGGTAGGAATCAGTCACACAACATGTCGTGCTACCTCCCTCCCAAACCCTCAGATGGGTGAGCCAGTTTCACGTCAACCACTGGCTCCCATACTCCCCTCATGATCACCTCCATCTCTCAGGCCACTGATCAAATCTGAGTGACAGTCAGGACTTTGTCCCAGTGCACTATTGAGCTGACTATCAGTAATAAAAAGGCAGTAATGTCAAGACAGTTGCATATGATGCATTCACTTTTACCTTGTGTTGTAAATATTGTGCAATTTTGAACAAGTGTAATGTCTCACAATAGTTGTAGAATAATTATAATGACTTAAAAATCACAAACAGAGGTTGAATTCCACCAATGGTAGTCAGATAATTTATTATTTACCAACAGAATGAGTGCTTTTGTCTTGAATAACAAGACTTTGACCTCTGTTTGTGATTTTTAATGTCTCACAATAGTTTTATACTAGCAACTGTGAAGTACAAAGCACTTACCATCATACATTGTAAACCCACTGCTGAAAGTAGATCACATTGCCTAAATCTGTGTGTGCCTTCAGTGAGCACTCATTCAAAATATTGATTGTAAATCTACATTTTATTGTCTTTCAGTATCTGTTTTGTAAATATTTTTTTATTTAAAGTATTGCTTGGAAATCAGTATTTTATTGTGTTTTTCTACCTGCATTGTAAATACTTTGCTTTTTGTAAGAAACATGTTGTTTGTGAATACTTTATGTACTCAGCTGTTGCACTTATGAGCCTGGGTCATGACTAAAAAGGCATTGGGCACCAGACCACCTAGCTCGTCATCAAACAGCAATCACTCAATAAATTATCTTTTACCGAGGGCATTGATTTACATTTATAATGCATGGTGTTATGAAAAGAACTTTATAATTGCTAATGTTTATTATTAAAAATACTGTCCAGCAGCTGATGCAGAGGTTATTGTGGTACAGGGTTTGATTCCCTCAAACTTCATTTGACTACTGTCTGACCTGAATAAATCAATTAACCAGATATTGTTCCCAGGTCACTCATGAAAACAGAGTGTGTGTCCAGTGGCCCTACCTGGTTAACAAACAGGACTTTATTAGATATGTGGTGAGGAGAAGGAATTGCAGGGCCCTTCATCCCTATATAAAAAACTGTTTTTAATTAGTTTGCCTATGTACAATGTTCTTTGTAGCAATATAATTTTTGCTAGGATGTTTAGTGGCCTTTGGCATTTGAACATAAAAAAAATATATACATACATATATATATATATATATATATATATATATATATATATATATATATATATATATGTGTATCTGTGTGTGTGTGTGTGTGTGCATGGTCCCCATGTGTGGTAGAAGTGAAACTTCTGTAAAGAAGTGTGAAGGAAAGCAAATGGTACAATACAGTAAAAGCTCCTTTGCATTATTTTTTACCTATTTGTGGTGTTACAGATAATTGTTGCCTAATTAGACCTGATGACAGAACTGTTGGCAGTGGTGAAGTCTGTCCAGTAAAGTAACAGTTGACTAGTCTGTATTACTAAGCCCTACTAGGTTAGAAAGAAGGAATAAAACTTGTACTTTAGGCTGAGCACAGTACAGTCCCTTCTGGGACATTATTTGTCACTCTACCTACTGGATACCACCCTATGCTTCTTGTTGTCTTCTCACTTCTGCATGCAAGCCACTCCATTTATTAATCACTTCTACCTCTCTTGTTCTTCCAAGGAGACTTTAGTGTGAGATTGCATTAAAGAATTTGCTGAAATCCAGAAAGATCACGTCAACATGGTTACCTCTGTCTACATCCTTGGTGACTTACACCTAGACATGGACTAGTTTAGTCTAACAAGATCTGTCATGCTTCCATGCACAATTTGTTGAGCTGCCTATTCTGTTCCAGGAATGTTGTACGCCTGGATGAAAAGTCTCCATTTTCCTGATCAAAAAAGTCAGATTCTCTGGTCTTTAGTTCTCTTAGTACACCCTCCCTCCAGCTCATATTTGCAAAAAGGAGTAATTACTGCCACTCTGGACCTCTCAGGGTTGCCCCCCACCAGAATTCTACTAAAATGTTATTTCAGCAGATTACCTAAAACCTTGACAGTCTTTTTTTATGGTAGGACTTTTCATAATCTGCACAATACTATAAATATTTCATGCAGGCAGCATGCATGGTGAACTTTGTAATGGGAAATTCAATAGATGCTGTAAATATTAATGGGATATGAAATGAAGCAACAGCCTCAGAGTAAAACTGAGAGAAATACAGTGTACATGTTGTGGCCCAAGGGCAAGACAGGCCTTTCCTCTTGTCTTCTTTGCTTTGTTACATTAGCTCTAAACTCTTGAATAGTCTTGTAGCTCAAAAGCTGTAGGTTCACAGGTCACCCATGACAAATGTCTCCAAGTCTAGCCCCACCCCCTCCAACACACAGACAAGTCAACCCTGCCATTACATCAGACCAACAAGCCTCCTGAGAGTGCTTGAGGTGCTTGGTTACAGGTAAAAGGCTCTTTAGCATGACTTTCTAAACAGATTAGAGAAACCCATTTAACCCACTTCAGTCCTTGCTGTGTATGCCTTTCTCAGTCATTCCAAACAAAACAACTGTAACTATTTATAGGGTCTCATCTATGGCACCATGTCTCTGGGGACCTTAAAGATGTACTTTTCAGCTTGCCATTACCTTTAAGGTCTGGCAGCACATCACAACTAAACTATAATCAATGCTTTGCAATGAATGCAAAAATCCATCCCCCGATATCAAGTGGCAGAAATGTGCTTGACATACAGAGTTTGACATATTGAGCATTTGGGTCTATATTAGTTCGCCGAAAGTTATTTTCAGCAAACACCTCATCATCGACCTGTATTTAGCAAAAATCACTCTCGTGATTCACTGAATTTTGCAAGGGCAATGAAACAATTGTCATACAGCACAATGGAACCCATAATTAGCTGAATCAAACCCACCCAAGTGGAGAGCTTTGAACCTGCCCCCCAACTATATATACCAACTCTGAGATTGCACTACAGTGAGGAAAATGGCAAAGTTGTGTAGCTGGCCAACTACTTCATTGCCTGTGGAAAATTCAGCAAATTATGTAAGTGATATTTGCTGAATACGGGTCGACAAAGAGGTGTTCGCTGATAATAACTTTCTGCAAACTAATATGGACCAGAACATTTTGTTAAATGAGTAGATTTATTGTGCAATGCTTGCACACCCATTAAAGCTAGGCTTGTGCTGAGTCCCTCTCTAAATGGATAATCATAACCCAGGCATCTTACTGAAATTTCTATCTAGTGGCACTAGTTGTGGTAAAGTGTGTATGTTTGTGTGTGTGTGTGTGTGTGTGTGTGTGTGTGTGTGTGTGTGTGTGTGTGTGTGTGTGTGTGTGTGTGTGTGTGTGTGTGTGGGTAACACATGGCTTTTCTACATATAAATGTTCTGTACTCATTTTACTGTGATTGCAGACAGAGTCTACCTGCTTTTCACCATTTCTTAAAACTGTCACTGGGCCATCCTTCAGAAGTCATACAGATATTTGTGTTAATTCGGAGTGATTCACAATAAGAGGCTGGTGGCAACTTACCCATAAGGACAACAGGAATTTGAAAAAAAAATCTGAAAAGTAATAACCTATTTCCATCATATCTGCTTTCAATACGTGTGTGTGTGTGTGTGTGTGTGTGTGTGTGTGTGTGTGTGTGTGTGTGTGTGTGTGTGTGTGTGTGTGTGTGTGTGTGTGTGTGTGTGTGTGTGTGTGTGTGTGTGTGTGTGTGTGTGTGTGTGTGTGTGTGTGTGTGTGTGAGATTGCTTGATCTCACTCTTCACCAATGTGGGGAGCTGTGCCACCCACACACACCCTAACTATATATGTATATATATATATATATATATATATATATATATATATATATATATATATATATATATAACCTTTGACTTGCCTTAGAGTACTACTTGTCAGTAAAATAAGTTTTAGGTAAAATGAACTTTTGGTGATTTGGTCTCAGTGAAATGGTCTTTCAGTGAAGTGATATGAATCCATATATATATGGAGCCCTCTGTATCCATTTACACAGTCTGGGGAGTAGGGATACCCCAGAGTCTTAGAAGATCTAAGTGTCTGAATGTTCTGGGATACATTTTATGACTTACTTTTGAAATATAATTTCTTGTTAGCTACAGTTTTTACTGACACTCAGAATAATAATTTATGTGTCCTGGCATTACTGTGTGTTTGCACAGATAAAACTCTAACATTTTTTACAAATACACACACACACACACACACACACACACACACACACACACAC
This sequence comes from Protopterus annectens, assembly GCF_019279795.1. Classification (NCBI taxonomy): domain Eukaryota; kingdom Metazoa; phylum Chordata; order Ceratodontiformes; family Protopteridae; genus Protopterus; species Protopterus annectens. The sequence goes on along the minus strand of NC_056741.1, from coordinate 892,070,977 downwards.
ACACACACACACACACAAGCAAAAGCCATAGCAATACTAGTTTTGTACTTACTTCAGCAATACATTGTGCAACACTGGTACCAGCACGCCAGATCAGTGACTGCTGTTAAGCAGTCGTCAAACAGCAGCAGAGATGGGTCACTTTTACTTACCTCAGTGAGGAGTAATGCAAACCTGTCACTGTCCCTGATTTCACAGACCTTCCCTGATTTTGCACATAATTTTGTTCTGTCTTTTCTAACAAGTTTGATTTGCTTGCAAATCATTCAGGATTACAGACAGTCAATAAATTCAGACATTAGAATTTTATACTTAATGTCCAAAAAAAAACCTCTTGATACAAAAGGTGTTATTCTATAATTTTTCATTGAATCAGAGTAATATTTAATGTGTGTTCCTGATTGTGAGCCTTTATTCTGCTATTATTGGTATTGCACTGAATTCTTCAGTAAAGAAGTTGAGAGTTACAGTAACTGGTATTCTGCAAGTATTTATAAAACTCCCTAAAAAAGAAAACCATCCCTGAATATGAGAAGTATTAGCTCTTCTTAAAATCCAAGGTATGCATGGACCCTGGTCACTCTGGGCTGCTGATCTCTCTAGTGCTTACCTTGCTCATGTTCATTATCAGCTTTATCCTAACAGGGTCATATCACAGCCCTGTTCAGGTTAAACAGAATAATCATGAAATTAATACATTTTTCTCCTCATTTTCCCCAACCAGCAGCAGCAGTTTTTGTGGGCCCACCCCCACACAGTAAAGGGTTATTTAGGGGGCCCCCTTGCAGTCATAGGTATTGCAGGTACTTAAAGCTGGCTATGTTTTTAGTTTTAGTGTAGAGAATGTCCACCAGCAGGGTTTAACTAAGCCATGGGCAATGTGCTAATGGTAAAAAAATTTAATGGAATTGTCAGGGCTCTTGCTTGATAAAACACTGTTACTATAAGCAAAGATATGTTTGAATTTTAAAGGCAATATAAATAAGCAGTATTACCCACCTGGTTTATTAAGTATACAGGATTGATGTACTAGCTGTTGTTAGTTTAACAGACATGTTACAAAATATCAAGGTAAGATAACTTGCTGTTGTTGGGGGACCCTCAGGAACAGGGGGCCCCCAGCGACCGCAGGGTTCACTGGTGCCTAAAGCCGGCTATGCTACTACATTCTTAAAAAATGTCCAAATGGCAGTGCTAGTAATATGACATTCATTAACTCAAATGAAACAAACAAGACCAGAAACAGTTTGAATAAAGTCAGCATAAAGTGACAGCACAAGAGACCAGCAGTGCTTTGCTAAGAAGTCTGACTTCTGTGTCAATAATATTGCTAGGCAACAAAACCAAGATAGTCCAATTTGTCACAGATTATTCAGAATTAAAGGAATGCAAATAACTGAAGCCAAATGCAGTTACATTTCGAAATATCAATAACGTATTAAACGTTACACCAGTTTTGGTTATGCAAAAATTGAAACATTACTTGTGATAACTATTTTTTTTATTTTTCTGAGAACTTTTCATATACATTCACAATCTTCTTCTTTCGGCTTTTCCTGGTTAGGGGTCGCCACAGCGGAACTCCAGTCCGCTAATGATTGGCAGTAGATTTTTATGGTGCCGAGGTGCCAGCCCAACACCCAACCTTCAACGAAGGCACCCCCATTCACGCATGTCTTTCGAATGCCACTCGACCATGGGGAGGACATGCAGACTCCACACAGAAGGTGCTCCAGCCGAGAATCGAAAAACATCTTGCTGTGAAGCGACACCGCTACCGCTACACCACCGCGGCTACATATACATTCACAATGTAGATTTATTTTAAAAATCATGATTTTTTTCCCCTGTTTTTATAGAATGCAAAGTCAGATTGTCTATATAAATCCCATTAATTACCGAGCCATATTTTTAAATGAGGAAATACACCGCATATTTTCACTGATATAATCAATAAAGAATGAAAGCTCTTACAGTATGTCCTTAAGTTATACTACCTTTCTGGTTTTGTTTGTTTAATTCTTAAATTCTTGTTAAGCTTTCCCAATTAACATGAAATATAGATGTGGGTGAAGAAATACTTTGTTTTTCTATTTATTTTCTTAAAGTGCCTAAAGACTTTTTCTTTTAATTAATTTCAATGGCAAAATCTAAATATAATAAAAATATAAATTCTGGCTTGGTAAGGTAATATTCTGTTTCACTGCAGCCAGTAGAATTTATTTTCTGGAAGTTTAAGAATCGGATGTTACAATAACAGCTTGATTAGCCCCAGGTTTTAAAGATTCAAGATGATTATCAACTGGAAATTGTTGCTGAAAAAAATAAATCTCTGTTTTCATTATGGCAGCTAATATTTTTTAACAGAAATGTCTATTTCTTTGACAAGTCAGAATAGCCTGAAAGGACAATAAATTTGAGTTTGTAGCAGTGATTTGTTCTGTCAAATTAGGTAATTTAAATATCATTAGATTTTCTTCCAAACGACTGAACTTTAAATCTGTATTAAAAAATTCTAAAGTTAATCTGTTTTTGTGAATATTCTAATTAAGAGATCATGTTTTGGAAATGTTTACTTATTCTTGAGTTGATATGTTTGGTCTCCTCTGTATCATTTTCCATAATTTGCAAAATTACAAATTAAATGGAAAAGTCTTTTAATGTATTTATAATGGCACGGGACCACTGAAAATCATGCTTTGCCTTTGTTGTTTGAGTGGTAATAGTAACTGAATGCTTTGGCAATGAAGCATTTATAAAAGTTTTACTTATCTTTATTTGTTAACTACTATTATGACAAACATCAGAACAGTATTAAAGCTGTAGCAATCATTAGAAATTGTTCTCCAAAGAAAAATTGGCATAAAAAAGAGTCTAGGAAATTATATTATTACTCATAGAGTTCAGATGTGGAACTAGTAGGCTTGCCAAAAATTGAAACTTTTGTTGAGCACCTCAGCTATCTGCATCTGCTAATTTACCATGGCAATATGGGAGGGGGCAGTGGGAGGGGTTGATTTGTAGAGAACATACCACTTAGCTGTCTAGAGTTTTGTAGACTGTCCAGATTTTTTCCTCATATTTTTGGCCTGTTCCTCATAACATTTGTGATTCTATGGCAAATTACTAAGGACTGAAATCCTTAAATAATGGCAGACATTTGCATTTCAGTCTTCATAGCCTTCATAAAATGCATGCTAATACAAAACATGTTATTCTAGTCTAGCAACCCTATAAGTTCATAAGAGCAATATTTAAAAAAAGTCCCTATTTTATGCCTTCGTCTCCCCATTCATTTTAGCTTTGCCCAGATTTCTTGCACTTAAAGGTACAGTGGTAAAGAGAAAACGAACTGGAATGCAACTGAACCTGTATTTTTAAGAGTATTCATAATGGGTGAATGTTCATTTAGTGCATATGTTACATACTGGGTTGTGTGTGGCTGATCACTTGTAACTTTGTTACATGCTGGAGTCAGATCAACAAACATAGATACTTTGTTCAATGTGATCATGCCAAGCAAAGTACCAGAGGGAAAAGGAGCAGGCAAACCTCAAAACATGTCTGACGGTTTGGTGTTTGCAGGTTTCTCAAGCTGAGAGGCTGCTTGTTTTCTGTAAAACTGCTTTAAAGCTTTTTTCTTAGCTATCAATTTAAACGGATCATCTATTTGATGAAATTCACTGTGAAGGCCGTTACCCATGTCTGAAGTAATGAAAGCTGACACTAATAATAAGCTGAAAGGGTTCTATATCACGAAATTGAACTTCCAAAATGTCAAACACCATAAGTTCGAATTTGGAAGATCGAATTCGGATAACATCAACACTTCAAAACAGCAATTTTTTCCCCTGGGAAAAAATTTGCTGTTCCGAAAAACACATACATAACACAATCACACCAAACACCTTCAAAACCTACACTAAACCTAACATACACCACTAGCTATGCACTAACCTTAACCCAGCCCTAACCCTAAAGTCCGTCACTACCGCACACTTACCTGACCTGCACCCTAACCCTAAAGTCTGTCACTACCGCACACTTACCTGACCCGTGCTCTAACCCTAAAGTCTGTCACTATCGCACACTTACCTGACCTGCACCCTAACCCTAAAGTCCATCATTACCCATTCGTACACTTACCTTGACCCGGTCCGAAAATGCCGAAGCCACAGAAACGGCCAACTGAATTCTTTCTCTGGGAAAGAATTCGGGTTTCTGCGGCTTCGACATTCTCAACTTTCGACTTACCAGGTTTGGCCTTCTGGTATTCGGCGTTCACAACATTCAATTTCATGATATAGACCCACTGAAAGAATGGAGAAGACATTAACTGTACAACTATTAATGATGCTGGAGAGCCTGTGATTAGCTCAAAAAAATGGACCATTGCCTTCTATCGACTACTTCCACAGCATGTAGCCCTCATGCCTCTTGAGTGATCCACCAATATCTGTAATCTTCGCTGATCTATGATCAGGTATTTTAAAAAATACAGGGTTCTCCCAATAAATAATTTTGACAATGAGCAACTCTGTTAAGAAGTGTCATTCTGCAGCTACTGTTTGACAGCTTTTTTCACAAGCTGAATCATACATATACATCTGTATTGCCTAAGGAAGAATTATAAGATGGCTGTGTTGAACATCTGATTTAATCTTTTGAAAACCACCACAATGATGAGCCTGCATTTAGCTTCACAAGTTTCACATGGAATGTGGACTGTTTTCAGTTCTCTAACTTTAATCTTGCGAATAAATCATCTTAGAGCATTTCTTAAATCTGACAGATATTATTTGCCATAAGGCCAACCATTTTTTCAGCTAAAATGTGATTTCCTATTTATTTTATGTGGCTGTATATTGATTGTGGCTAAACTACTTTGCAGGTAATGCAGGCACAGTTCAGTACCTTAATTCAAGAGTTCAAGACTGGGATTCAGGAAATTACCTAAATCTGTTTCAGAGACACTACACATGGACAGTGATGTTGCATGGCTCAGATTTATTTTGGATTCAAAGATAAGCATAATTTATGGAGTTGAACCACACAATTTACCCATCCTGCATAGCAAGTCCTAGTAATGATACCCCCAGTCTTTGCATTAAGTATGCTATTTATATCTATACAAAGATAAATGGCACAGAGAAGAGAAGGAAAGGCTGTATCTACCCATCAGTTCATTAAATGTTGCCAATGAACAACGTGGGGCATGCCAAAAAGTATTAGCATGCACCTGCATGGTTACTGCCCACACCACTGTGAAATCCACACTGTCAGAGTTATTTTTGAATTACTCCAGATACCTGAATGCAATATTTCTGCCTACATTTACTTAATGTATGTCCTTAAACTAACCTATTTACATGCTCCACAGGTTAACGGCCTTCACAGTGAATTTCATCAAACAGATGATCCGTTTAAACTGATAGCTAAGAAGAAAGCTTTAAAGCAGTTTTACAGAAAACAAGCAGCCTCTCAGCTTGAGAAACCTGCAAACACCAAACCGTCAGACATGTTTTGAGGTTTGCCTGCTCCTTTTCACTCTGGTACTTTGCTTGGCATGATCACATTGAAAAAAGTATCTATGTTTATTTGTATGTATTGCTGAACTCTGGAGTGCCACAGTACCAGTGCTGCTAAAGAAACATACTTTTCAGGTAAATGTAGCTTATAATTCTTTTTATATAGGTCAGGGCACACTGAAAATGACATGTACATACCTTATTCCAAGTGTTTATGAAACTCTGTTCCAGTCAGTTTTGAGTAGCATATACAACAGTTCTGGAAATAGAAATTAGACATGTTGCATGAGCAATAAAATAGTCTAGATTGCTTTAAAGACAGTCCTATAATTTAAATACAGACAGGGTAGAAATATTTCCTCTGTATTAGCCAAGTAGAAAAACACAAATAAACTTCCTGTAACAGGACTAACTAATACAATTATCACAGTGAAAAAATACAGTTACTGATAGATAGGAGTACAATGAAAATACTTAACTGTAATATATACCATTATGAAAACACAATTCTTCATAATTCTACACACCAAGCCATAACATCTGTATTGATTATTTTTACTTTAATGTAACCCCCTTAAGGACTTACCAGTGTTTCCGCTACAGAGCCTTTGAATGACCATGCCTTTTTACATTTAACTTTTTAAGTCTTTATGGATATATTCAGGCCAATAAAGCATAGCCGCTCTACCTGTAGACATCCATGTTTTAGCCTTTTTTTTCCACTACAGGAGGTTTAAGGTTTTACACAGTGAAGACTTTAGTTTGTCTGGGTCTTACTTGCAGTTTCTTTTCTCATTCAAGTACCTTGGAATATGGTTAGACCAAACCATTAGTTTCCAACTACAGATAAAAAAGAAACAAAATTAACTCACTTCTCTTTTCAGCTAATCAAATCTTCCCCTCTCTCAAGACCCCAACAATAAAAGTAGAAGTAAAGGGCATATTCCTTTCCCAACTGGAATACAACCATCATATTATGGCTGCAGCCTTCAAAAAGATCCTAAATACTTTGAAAGTTGACTCCAACAAAATTTTCTACTTCATTACCGACTCGCCATGAAGATAAAATCATTGTCTCTTTCCAAAGCCAGCCATCTCCCCATGAAACAGAGCGTTCACCTTCTGATTGCACCACATCTCTTCAAATTACTGCATTTTGAAACCAACTTACTTCTCTATGCAAAACTGATTGTTGAGATTATACAAAGAAGTATTTTCAATCATTCCCAATGCGCACACAATTTTGTAACCCCACAACCAATCTGCAATGCACCAAACACCTCTTTTCCACCGTAGCCCCCCAACTCTGGCATTCCATTCAAAGCAAACATAAAGAAATTTCTAGTTAGCCAAACTTCTGTAATCATTTAAAGAATTAGTAACTAAAATGTGTCAAATGCATTTTTCTCAAATAAGGGCATGTAGCCTAGGTACCCCCCAACTGCTGTACTCTCTCCTGTACTACCTTTTCTCATTACACTGGCAATATAATGTTGGTATTTAACTATCCGAACTATACTCATTTTTAATACTGTTTTGTTGCTTGTTTAAATTTGTTACTATGTTAATACTTGCTATATTTGTAATGTGCACACTATATTTACTTAGTGCAAATTACTTCATTCAAGCTGTGTCTGAAAATGGTCAGTTCTGAACAGTGCACTACCTTGGTAAACAAACATAAATACATCAAAGAATAGTCAAACAATCACAGTTCCCATGGCCTGATTTCCTACATCATCCTGCTTTCCTCAATAGAAAGTTGTCTATGAATGACTGCCAGTCATTATTTTTCCCTGAATGGCACAAAAACTTTCACGTTAGTCTATCAATGGTTCATCATTAACACTGAACAGCATGATTTTCTTATACAAAAAATGCTCTCAACCAGTTCAGTAACAAAACTGGTATTATACAGATTCCAAAAATAAAAAAATATTATTCATATTTTTATATGAAATGTATTTCTCCACCCTGACCATATTTGATATATTCACCCGAAAATGGAAAAAATTTTGAATAAAAAAACTTGACAATCCCCAAGTAATTTGATAATCTAACCGAGGATTTTTCCTTACAGTTTACACATTTCCCTTCATGTTGGCATGGACTGTCAGCTGATTATCACAATGGTACCAACAACATGTACAGCCAGGAATTGTTTCCATCTTTATTAGCTATGTCTATAGTTTCAAATTTGGAGTTGTTGGTTAACACTTTATCTTTTCAAGCCATTGATATATAGATTTTTTAGCTATTTGTAATATACTCGATGTAAATATTTGATTTTTTTAGTTACCAGAAACTGCTAAGTGCTTAATTTTGTAGTACCAAAACATATTTTCCTGGCATGTTCCCATTTAAACAATTGGAAATGTTTATTCAAAAGCCATTTGTTTTGGAAACCTGTAATTGTTTTCCTCCTTTTTTCTTCTATAAATAAATAAATAAATAAATAGATAGATAAATGTAAGCAGAATGGTGGGATGAGTTCAGTCTTAAATCTACACATATTATTTACTTTTACTTATATTTTTTCTGTACGTTCTTCATTTGTGAAGTAACATTGGTAAGAAAAAGAAATTTAAAAAATGTTGAGAATATAATATGAAACAAGCTTCTGGCAATGCCTAATGTTGGCTTGTACTGTAGCTGACCTGCTGTAACAGCGGTTAAAGATATGCATTGAATAAATAAGAAAATTAGTCATTTGGTAAACAGAAATTAAAACAGCAGTCCTTCAGTGTATTCTAAGTGTCACATTACTTAATAGTGTAGGCTGACATGTAGCACATTTTTTATCCACTTCTCTGATTGTTGCCTTTGTGTGGTATTTATTTTGCTATTTAAAATTGCTGTTTTATTAAGATTGCATCATTAGCCACATTTTTGTATATTTGGTGAAAATTAGTTTTACAGTTTCAAAGTACATAATTACTGAAATCCTGTTAAAGAACAAGGCAGTGTTTTCAGGTAAGCACACTGTAAATGTGAGTTCACTTATACCAATAGTAGGAGATGATCTGACTTACATAATGACTGCAGTATTGTTAATGTAAGAGAAGACCGCCCTTAAATGTAGTTATTTTTATAAAATGGAAAACTAATGCTTTCCCACATCATAATTATCTGGCAACTAACAAAAGACTGATACAGAAATGAACCTTTGCATGAAGGCCCAGTTCTCCATATTAGGTACAATTATTTTCTCCTCTTTTTGCACTTTTACAAATACTATTTTGGAGGTTGTTTACATTCTGCACAGTGCACAGCTTATCTCATGAGCATTCATATTATATTTGTGGTATCAGTTCAATGACACTTTGAATATTTGCAGTTTGTTTTATTCTGCAAACATTGCTTTACTGTTTCAATTCACTTTCCCATTTGTTTGTCCGTTTGCTTATTTCTTTGTTTAAATATGCTACTGTGGTAGGTAAGCTAGTCAACAGACCCTTGCCTGCCACAATATAGGTTTTTAAGAAGAGCAATAAATGACAAAATGATATAGTTTGCTCACTGCAGAGCCATTATACTGATAAATATACATCAAATTATAAGAATTTGGAAATAAAAGTTCTACAAAGGATGAACAGTATACAATATGAGAATTATACACTACAATTATATTAATTGCATACATATGTAATACAAATTCTGTGCAACTAAGCAACGTATACCTGATTTCAAATAAAATGCATTGTATATACAGTTTAATAGTTGAATATATTGTATATATCTTTCATCAGAATTAAATTAACAAGATGGTATAACAATTCAGGAAGCTTCATACATTTTAAGATATACTAGGCAGTGTTTCCACAACATTGGTATCAAAGTTTAGCAAACAGGTGCCTTTTCCACAAGAAACCTTCTAATGTTAAGAAATATGCACTTATCTTTCTTGTATGAAGGTGTAATATAGTACTTTTGCTTTAACAGAATGACATTAGATGGAGTTGTTATTTTATGGAAAATAATAAATATTTAATAGCATTTGGCAAACAGTTTTTACAGTTTTTGCACTCTGATTTTCAAGAATACTTTTTATCGGACATAATTAGGTAATTTATTTAATTATGGTTTATTAAAATGGTATATATTAAGCGCCATGCTGCTGTATCTGTTGTCTGATGAAGTCTGTGATACCACTGATGAAAACGTACTGTGTTTCAGCATTTATGTGGTGTTGGTGCTGGCAATGTGGTTGTGTTACATTAAAACTTTATATCAGTGGAAACGGCTGTCCTAGTGCACTTTTTGTTTTATTAAGGTTACAGTTTTACCCTTTCAGCACTTTTAATTAATCCCTAATTTAAATGTCATCATGGATAAGTCATCTTTATAGTTAACATTACATGGTATGTCCTTCTTTTGCAAAGTACTCACATCATTTTGGACACATACTGTTGTTTCATGTACTTGCATTTGGCAGTTTTACTGCAGCCTGAGAGTGACTGTATTGAGAAGGAGAAAGTGATCAACAGCATGTTTGTAAGTGTATCACTTAATGACACTATAAAACTAATGTCTGACACAACCACTTTAGTGAACAGATCCTTGTGAAGATGAAAAATGTCCTTTCCAGATTTCTCACTGAATACTACATAAGTACACAACACTGGGCATTCTGCACCTCAGTCGCATTGTTTGAGCAGCAATTTAAGTTTATACTTAGAAAATGTGATTTTTGAAGTAGGCACTCATAAATTTTGCTATTACATTTTTTGGTAAATCAGTGTATTTGTGTATTTGCAAAACAAGCCAGTACAAAATACAAAAAAAAGGTGATTTTATTTATTTATTTATTTATTTTATTTGTTAACATGGTTAATTTGGTCAGCACAGTGGCTAGATCTGTTGCCTCACAACAAGAGGTTCTCCTTTTCAATTTCCACCTGGGGTACCTTCTGTATTTAGCCTGCATGTCCTCCCTGTTTTCATGTGGGTTTTCTCTGGAAACCAGAGCACCCAGAGAAAACTCACATGGTTGATTTGGTCAGCACAGTGGACAGTGGATAGCATTGTTGCCTCTCATCTAGAGGTTTTCCATTTCAAATCTCACTTGGGGTGCCTTTTGTGTGGAGTCTGCATGCCTTCCCTGTGTTCATGTGGGTTTTCTCCAGGTGCTCTGGTTTCCTCTGACATTCCAAAGACATGCAGTAGGTGGATTGGATACTCTAAATTGTCCGTACTGTGAGCATGTGTGCACAACTGAGTGATATGAAAGAACAACAGTGGCAGGCTTAGCCACCTGGTGATGTCAACCTTAGCTCTAGATGATCGTCATTGTTGATGTGAATCCCCAATACCATATGCAGAAATGGGAAAAGGGGTTGTGGATGGATGGATGTATTTTATTTGTTAACAGGCTAAGCAAACTGTACATTAGTATGCTTTTATAGTGGTGACCTTGGAGTACTGTCTGGTGAAGTGACTTGTTCAAAGTCACACAGTAGACAAATGGAGCCTAAGAAAATCAAGATATAGACTATAATGCACAGCCTGAGTTTCTGAATGATATAGTGATGAGGCGTGTGTCTCAACTGACTGGTGTTGGTTAGCTGCATAATCACTGCAGAAATCAGAGAAGGAGGGTTAGCTCAACTTGTTTGGAGAGATAAACCTTTCTTATAGATAGCTGGGGTTTTACATCACTCTACACCCTGTTCAGCTAGTCAGGAAGTACCACCACATACAGAATAACATGATGATAATAAGGCCCCCTGAGAAGAAAATGTTTTATTTATGATCACCTCACACAAATATGATCAAAAATTAGTGAAACCTCCCAAGCATAAAGAGCATCTTGGAGTAAAAAACATCCTGAAAATGCTCCCGTGCATCTCTCATGTAGCAAAATGTACCCTCCAAATCCATGATAGATATACATACATATGTGTATATCATCTTAAATATTGCACCAACATGGGAACAGGGAAAATCCCTGTTTTACCTGCAATTCATTTTTCTGAGAAAAAGCCAATTGCACAGCAGTATTTAAACATGTGAGTGTTGATCAACAGGGTTTCAAATAAGAGCCCAGCTACTATACTGGGCATCTGCAGACAGAGATGCACATTAAGGTAATAACACGGGCAATGATATCTGTGCCTGCCATGGACTGGGATGAAGTTTCTGTTTGGTGGAATATAACAAAAAAAAAAAAACAGTATGAAGGTATTCAGTTTCCACAATTCCACAGCCACCACTAAAGCAACAGATTAGTAGAGTGTGCCATGAGGGGAACCATAGATACAAGCTCAATAGAGGGAATGCTGAAAGTAAAAAAAAAAAAAAAAAAATTATTCAGAGGATGGAAGTAATCATATTCCAGATAAAAACTCCAGCATTATAAGTACTTAAAAATACTCACATGTAAACCAAGCAATCATGGCAACCTATGAAGTAGTGGCAATCTGAGCAGCTCAGCACTCAGAACAGCTTCTGATACGAAAACAACAGAGAGTATATTTCATCTGGTCTGGAATAGTTTGAACTAAATCTATCAAAATAAGCATAGATTCATTACACAAATCATTTGTTTGTACACGTTCACCATCTACTGGCAGAAGACGTGAATGCACAAGATACTAGGTTATTAATAACCCTTTTGATTTATGAACTATTTTACTATACAGACATTTGGGTCAATATCCCATAGATAAGGGAACACTTTGAACTTTGCACATTTTTCACTGAAAAATAATAAGTGATAAAAAGGACTTTACATACTGTGTAATGTTTTCAATATAAATTGCTTACTAGAATAGTTTAGACCACTAGACATACATCAAAACTAGAATGCTTTCTAATACTTACAAAGGAAAAAGGGTTTTAATTCTGATTAACATAGTATCTTATGGTGAGTAGGGTATGCCTTCCATATGTGAGACGACTATGTAAGATGTCAAAAGGAAAGGCTGAAGAGTACAAGAATGCCTCTTCCTTCACAAGACATGCACATATGACTTCCTCAAGGTTTCTATTAAATGTGAAAGAACCTCTACAGTGCACAATGCCAGGTTCAGAGACTGATAAATATTTTATCTGATCAGCATGCTTCCTAATAGTAAGTTGTTACCCATGACCACTCTGTAAGACACATCTCTTGAACAAATTCAGTTAATCCAAGAATTGTATTAGGTCCATAATTATAGCACCACACATGGACCGTGATGTCTGCACAGACATTTCAACCAGTCCATTGGCTTTATCATGGAATGGAACAAAAGTTTTGTTTCAATTTAATTTCCTTACATAAAGTTTAGAAATTCCCCACAACTGAAATGTTATCAGAAAGAAATACTTCTGTAATGTCAAGCATACTATAACATTGTCTTCGTTTCACTAATTGCTTAATGCCAAGCATACTATAAAATTGTCTTCATTTTACTAATTGCTTGACAAGCAGCTGGGAGTCCTTAGCCTGCAGAACAATCTATTTTGAATGAATTCTCAAAATCAACTTCTAGGAACTAACAAAAATCCACACATAAGCTAAACTATTGCTTTGCAGGCCATTCCAACAGCTGAAGTACATTTTGTGTTGTCATTTACTGCTTGCTTAATGTTCATCATATATCTTTACTCCCTTTAACACAATCTGGCCCAAGCTACCTCCACCACATATGTTATCTGGCTAAATCTTATATTCTGCACATTGTGTAATGAGCTTGATGCATTATTTTCAGTGTTACAGAATGTCTTTACAGGAGTGTGATTAAGAGTCCCACAACATGGTTCTGTTACTGACCCTTAAGACTAGTCTCCTGAAAGCATACAGGACAACTTATTCATGAAACTGCCACAAAATCACATGCTTGGCATTCCAGTGCTTAACTATTTAATATGATCTAGTTGTAATGCCCGTAGCATCTAAAAATCAGTACTTGATCATGTACGTCAAAGTCTTTAAAGGCTTTTCTAGAATAGGCAATCTGCTCAGTACATCAAAATTAGCATGTCATTGAAGACTTCTGTTATGGTTTTGAGCTGAGAGGTATCAAATTTATGTTGTCTCTTCTGATAAAATACCAAAAATAATAGCACTTTGTGATTAAATACAGTAACACCAGGTGAAATAAAGTTGAACTAGCCTGGCTGTCAAATAAGAACTTAAGAGAAGAGTTTAACAGCAAAAGAAGAGTTTCATGCTCCAACCACTGAATGACAGAGAGTGAGAGCTGGCATTGGAGACCAGAAAGCTGAAGAAGAAGCACTGGGTATTCAGAAAAAAAATGTTAGAAAATGCACATTAAATTTAAAAACCTTAATGAGACTTTGACTGACTACATTAAGAACAATGGCAAGAGAATAGAACTGATGGACCAAGCCCTTTCAAGTCACTTAGAGAAAATAACTAGTGTACAAAAATCATAAAATGATCGCAAAAATAAAACTGGCCAATTTAGAACCTACACAAGAGGAGATGAGGCAAAATTTATTAGAAGCTGAGGACAGAGAAAGGTGTCAGGAAGTCTATGATTTTCTAATGTTCCTGATGGTCTGCCTGGAGGGGAAGAGATATTTAACTTTTATGATATTGCAGCTTACCACATAGGCAATGATTTCAAGGGAAAAAATATTACTGGATAGAGCCTGCAAAGTTTATACATCAGAGAGGATGGCTGCTCAGTTCCCAAGACCCATCATTGTGTGGGTCCAGAATTTCCAGCTGAAAGAGAAACTTTCGAGCCTGTTATGGAAGAGGAGAAAATGCTAATAATGAATGCTAAGAGGTTGTACATCGATCAGGATTATTTGATGGGAAGTAGAATAAAAACGAATAAATTCATGCATATAACCCTTTGTAGGAAAACTGGTCTCAGATTCAGATTAATGTATCCAGTTACAGTAAAAGTTTATGTTCCAACAGGAATGAAGGCATTTATAAATCCAGAGGTGGTACAAACAGAAACAGAAAGATTTATGCAAGTTGTGCAATGTGATGCTACAGCTGAAATCTGAAATGGAGAATAAGGACAGAAAAATCAGCTAGCTAAAACCTCAAGAGAGAGAGAGAGAGAAACTAAAGCCACCCCCACTGTTCAAACAGAAAATGCAAGGTAAAGAGAGATGGAGTGTTTCAGTAAGCGTAAGAATACAATATCCCGTAGACAGAAGCTGAGCAATGGGGAATGGAAAGCAAGAATAAGGAATGACAGAGAGAATTAGGTTCTTAAAATATTACTGCAAGAAAGTAGCAAGTAAAAAAGAGACCGTCTCAAAGCCATCCATCCATCCTCACCCCCTTTTCCCACTCATTTTTGCACGTCAACCAGTGACAATCATCTAGAGCCAAGGTTTACACCATCAGGTGACTAGCGCTGCCATGGTAGTTCATCTGTACCACACACTCACACCTAGAGCCAGTTTGGTGTGCCCAATCCACCTGCTGCATATCTTTAGAATGTGGGATAAGACTGAGAAAAACTAATATTTTATCTATTTTTATCAAATATTTTTTTCTTTCCATGCACATGCCCATTTTCAGTTTTTGTTTTTTTCCATCCTGAAAATGTGTATACTGTACTGCTTTGTTTAATTTTAAATGTAAATTGTTACAAATTATGTAGAAAAATAATAAAGTACAAATGAACCACCAAAACCTAACTGCAGGTGGAAAACAGAAAGAGGGACTTCAATTCTACTGATCAAAAGTTTATTAAAATCCACAGCAAGATAACTGAGTACTTTTCCATTAACGGGGCAGCCCGCAAACATAAATGCTGCCGTGAAATGTACAGATCAAACTTCCTTTTTTCTTGTAGATTTGTTTCTGTGTTTTTGCATTAACTGGTCAAGAGAAGCTGGATTATTTATTACAGGTTGAATTAGGGAAATGAGAAGCAATAACCGTTGTTTCTACAGACTCTGTGGGTTGTATCATACCGTTGGGTATAGTAGATGGTAGTGAAAAGAAAGGATATAAAGGTGCCTGTGCATGCGTATTCAACTGACGTTTTTGTAAACAAAAAGTGGAAACTTTTATTTAACTTGGTTTATGTTTAGCTAGATATTCTGGACACATTCATGTATTTAATGGTTTGTTTAACTTTTTAAGAAAGTGAAGAAATGAAGTAAAACAAAAATCACACAATGATACAACTTTACGGATGTGGGTATAAAAGGGGATTGATGTTTTGTCACTTTTATCTGAAGAAGTAAGAGACAAAAATGTATTGTGGAATCTGTTATCGTTAATGTGATTTAGAGAGTCTTTATTGCTGCATTAAACAGTTCTGGGAAGATTTTGCCTGCTTGTGCTTATTTGGTGTACCACCAAAGTGCTGAGGATTTGGTTGTGGTCATTGACCGCACTTTTTTTCTTTATTTGGTGAACTTTATGGATGAAATTCTGTGTTGATAGATGGCGAGTAATCTTACTTTGCACTTATCAGAGACTGAAGCAGTGTCATTTGTGTATGCGTGCGTGTTTGTGTCAGAGCATAAAGTAATCGAAAAAACTGTTTTTGAGTGTTAGGGATTATACGATTTGCTTTGTGCCAAGGGTTTGTTCTTTATTTGTATAGCATTAAATGCCCTTTTATTATTGCAGAATAATATATACTTGTTTGTGTGTAGATTTTTCGGAGATTCTAAAGATTATGTCACGCCTCATATATTCAGTCTTAATCTTATTTTTTTGGTTTGAACTGTTCATTTGTCATAAAAGACATTTCAGAATATAGCATGGGACATCTTTGTTTGTCCTGTTTGAGCTTACATACACTAGTGTGACTCCCAAAACTGTTTATTAGGTGTAAAGTGTTTTCATAACAGCTCCCAGCATACACAGTCTGACAAGATATGATACAGATTGCTTTACATTTTGTGGTTTTACTACCAAATAATAACAGTTGTAGACCGAAATAAATGCCTCACTCATCTCTACCTCATTAAAAAACACGTATATCTATATATATATATATATATATATATATATATATATAAAGAGAGAGAGAGAAAGAGGTATATATGATGCTTCAATAAGTGTAGGTCATACACCTTTATTGTCTCTAGCGCTTCTGCTAAGAAAGTACAAAAGCCTTTGAAAAACAGTAAAGTGTTGAAAATCTCAACTACAAAGGGGGACAAAGGGCTTTAAGAAATAGGAACATAGGGTGAAAATTGGAACATATTAAATTAATTTTGCTATGCCCTTTTTCAAGGTTAGTAAACTGTGCCTCTGTCTAACAGTGACACAGAAGTGATACCCAGGGTAAACCTACGATCTCCCATCCACTCATCAAGATTCCTCTTGAAGAGAGTCAATGAGGGACTCTGCCTAACCTGGACTGGGATTTTATTCCAGAGTGAAGGGAGCCTCTGGGTTATGAATCTGTCCCTCCAGCATGTCCTATTTATTTCAGTGCTGAGGTTCAAGTCCCTCGAGCGCGTAGCTCGATGGGATTTGGATTTTCTGAGGTGCTGCATGTCCATTAATTCCGGATTGGACATGGCTTTATACGTCAGGCACAGATCACCTCTGAGCAGGCGGTAAGCTACTGAGTAGAGCTGGAGTTTCTTTAACCAGGCAGCATACGGCATCTGTTTGAGCCCCTTGATCCTCTTGGTGAGGTACTTTTGGGGTCTTTCCAGTTGCTGCAGGTGTCTGGTAAGGTACATCCCAAAAGGGGCATTGTACTCAATTATGGGCCTGATGAGGGATGAGTAAAGAGGCACAATGACCTCCCCTGATCTAGATGTGAATCCCTTCATGATTAGGTGGGCTATATAAAATGTTTTTCTAACCACTTTGGCCACGTGGTTGTCAAATGAGAGATTGCTATCAACTTGGGTCCCCAGGTCCCTAATTACTTCTTCTGTACTTAATGGATTATCACCTATGTGGTAATTTGTGGGCACTTTGTTTTTTCCAAAGGGGATGACTATACACTTTTTGGCATTTAGCTTGAGGCCATGGCTCTGGCACCAGTTGTCTGTTTCTATGAGGCCCTTTTGGAGGATGCTTGTGTCAGCTGGAGAGTCTATTATGGTGCCCAGTTTGCAGTCATCTGCGAACTTGGTCAGCCACAGTCCTTCCATGTTGGCCTGCACCTCCGAGAAATATATACCGAACAAGAGAGGTCCCAGGACTGAGCCTTGTGGGACTCCACTTGTAACTGGTTTGGAGTCTGACATGGCTCCAGCTATTCTAACCATGTGCTTCCTGCTATGTCCTGGTGCATGAACAAGAAATCCAGAGTTTTTTTTTAATTAGAAAACTTACAAGAACATTTATACAGTGCTTTATTAACACCATGATTTTTATGGAATGAATGTGTTGGAAAATTCTTCTGTTAAACTTCCTATTGGCCTTACAATACAGACATGTTCATGTCATACATAGACATACACATCATTTGTTCACTAGAGAAAGTGAACTTACTGGATAAAGAGTAAATTCTAGATTTTTTGGCATGGTACATGCTGGGTTCTTCTACTATGTATTTACATGCCTTACATGAAAAGCACTTAAAGGTACCCCTTTTTTCCATAAGAACATGTGTTTCCCATTGAAAATACTTCTTAAACTCTTGCCCATTTTGTTAATAAACTTAAAACTATTACACACCTTGTAAAAAAAGTCTATATTACCGCACGTAATATTCTAATTATTTTTAATAATGTTTTTAATAGGGACACAATCAACAGTTCTACTGCTACAATAGCACTGGTAACAGCACTTCCTCAATACTCTGCTGTCACATCTAAAACTCCTTCTGGACATCCCCGTTACAAAACCTTTTCCTCAACTGTACAAAGGCATCTTCCTTCACATCCATTTATTTTGTGAGATTTAACCAAATTATTTTTCATGTATGTAGGATGCATGATGTACTTCAAAATAAACCTGGCTGAATTCTTATAACTAATAAAAATTATAAAAAAAATTCTAGATTCAAACCTCTTTCATTTTTGTATGTACCCATCACTAATTCTCATAGTGAAAAAGATCCATATGAAACAAAGTCAATGATACAATAATAACTACTGTTTTATTTCATATAAACAACTTTTGTACAGTTATTCCTATTCCCAAAAGGCCATCACCATATTGGCAAAATTGGGTGCTGTTGTGCCCTCCCCCATGCTTACTCCTTTTGTTAGAAACATCTGTTCTTAAAAATAAAAATGTTATTTTTAAGCACCACATCAATACATTTCCTAATAAACTGAATGTCATGTACTTATTTCCTAATTCCTGTGGAATGACAGTGTATAAAGATTCATCATCCACAGACATCAATAATCCATTACTAGAAGCCACCACTGATTAAACTGGTTAAGTATGCATCACCTCTATATTACAGAGCAGTTAAGGTTTGGAGATGAAGTGACGAGTTTAAACCAGCCACTGGGGATACGCCAGCCAGTGCATTTATTTGTGCCAGTCCCAAGCCCGGATAAATGGAGAGGGTTGCGCCAGGAAGGACATCCGGTGTAAAATTTTGCCAAATCATACATGCGGACAACAGTACAGATATACATACTGGATCGGTCGAGGCCCGGGTTAACAATGACCGCCACCAGTACTGTTGGCCAACAGGGTGCTAGTGGAAATTGGGCTACTGTTGGCCGAAGGAGAAAGGCATGCCAGAAGGCAGGTAAAGACTAGGACTGTGGTAGTGAGGGTCGGAACTTTGAATGTTGGCAGTATGACTTGTATAGGGAGAGAGCTAGCTGATATGATGGACAGAAGGAAGGTTGGTATATTCTGTGTGCAAGAGACCAGATGGAAGAGGAGCAAGGCAAGGTTTATCAGATGTGGGTTCAAATTCTTTTACCATGGTGTGGATTGGAGGAGAAATGGCGTAGGGATTATCCTGAAGGAACAGTTTGCTAAGAGTGTTTTGGAGGTGAAAAGAGTGTTGGATAGAGTGATGTTTATGAAGTTGGAAATTGATTGTGTAATGATGAATGTTGTTAGTGCATATGCTCTACAAGTTGGGTATGCGATAGATGAGAAAGAAGAAATTTTGGAGTGAGTTGGATGAAGTGGTGATGACTGTACCCAAGGGTGAGAGAGTGGTGATTGGAGCAGATTTCAATGGGCATGTCGGTGAAGGGAACACAGTGGATGAGGAAGTGATGGGTAGGTATGGTGTTAAGCAAAGGAATGCAGAAGGTCAGATGGTAGTGGATTTTGCAAAAAGGATGGACATGGCTGTGGTGAATACGTATTTTAACAAGAGGGGGGAGCATAGGGTGACATACAAGAGTGGAAGAAGATGCACACATGTGGATTATATCTTATGTAGAAGGGCCAGTCTGAAGGAGATTGGAGACTGTAAACTGGTGACGGGGGAAGTGCAGTTAGGCAGCATAGAATGGTGATCTGCAGAATGACATTGGTGATCAAGAAGAGGAAGAGGAGTGTAAAGGAAACACCACGAATCAAATGGGGGAAATTGAAAAGGGTAATTGTGAGGAGGAGTTCAGGGAAGAGTTAAGACAGGCACTGGGTGGTAGTGAAGAGTTACCTAATAGCTGGGTAACTACAGCAGGGCTAGTAAGGGAGATGGCTAGAAAGGTGCTTGGTGTGACATCTGGAAAGAGGAAGGAGGACAAGGAGACCAGGTGGTGAAATGAGGAAGTACAGGAGAGTATACAGAGAAAGAGGTTGGTGAAGAAGAAGTGGGATTGTCAGAGAGATGAAGAAAGTAGACAGGAGTATAAGGAGATGAGGTGCATGGCAAAGAGAGAGGTGGCAAAGGCTGAGGATAAGGCATATGAAGAGTTGTATGAAAGGTTGGACACTAAGGAGGGAGAAAAGGACCTGTACCAATTGGCTAAACAGAGGGACCAAGCTAGTAAAGATGTGCAGCAGGTAAGGGTGATAAAGGATAATGAGGGGAAACATACTCACAAGTGAGGAGAGTGTGTTGAGCAGATGGAAAGACTACTTTGAGGGGCTGATGAATGAAGAGAATGAGAGGGAGAGAACGTTGGATAATGTGCGGATAGTGAATCATGAAGTGCAGTGGATTAGCAAGGAGGAAGTAAGGATAGCTATGAAGAAGATGAAGAATGGAAAGGCTGTTGGTCCAGATGACATACCTGTGGAAGCACGGAGGTGTTTAGGTGAAATGGCAGTTGAGTTTTTAACTAGATTGCTTAATGAAATCTTGGAACGTGAGAAGATGCCTGAGGAATGGAGAAAAAGTGTTTTGGTACCGATTTTTAAGAATAAGGGTGATGTGCAGAGCTGTAGTAACTACAGGGGGATTTAATTGATCAATCACAGCATGAAGTTATGGGAAAGAGTAGTGGAAGCTAGGTTAGGAAGGGAGGTGATGATTGGTGATCAGCTGTATGGTTTCATGCCAGGAAAGAACACTACAGATGCGATGTTAGCTCTGAGAGTGTTGATGGAGAAGTACAAAGAAGGTCAGAAGGAGTTGCATCGTGCCTTTGTGGACTTAGAAAAAGCATATGACAGGGTGCCTAGAGAGGAGTTGTAGTATTGTATGAGGAAGTCAGGAGTGTCAGAGAAGTATGTAAGTGTGGTACAGGATATGTACGAGGGTAGTGTGACAGCGGTGAGGTTTGTGGTGGGAGTGACAGATGCTTTTAAGGTGGAGGTGGGATTACATCAAGGATCAGCTCTGAGCCCTTTCTTATTTGCAATGGTGATGGACAGGTTGACAGACGAGATCAGACAGGAGTTCCTGTGGACTACGATGTTTGCAGATGACATTGTGATCTATAGTGAGATTTGGGAACAGGTGGAGGAGACCCTAGAGAGGTGGAGTTATGGCCTAGAGAGAAGAGGAATGAAGGTCAGCAGGACTAAGACAGAATATATGTGTGTGAATGAGAGGGAGGATAGAGGAATGGTGAGGATGCAGGGAGTAGAGGTGGCAAAGGTGGATGAGTTTAAATACTTGGGATCAACAGTTTATAGTAATGGTGAGTGTGGAAGAGAGGTCAAGAAGAGAGTACAGGCAAGATGAAGTGGGTGGAGAAGAGTGTCAAGAGTGATTTGTGACAGACGAGTACCAGTAAGAGTGAAAGGGAAGGTCTACAAGAGGGGAGTGAGACCAGCTATGTTATATGGGTTGGAGACAGTGGCATTGACAAAAAGCCAGGAGTCGGAGCTGGATGTGGCAGAGTTAAAGCTGTTAAGATTTGCGCTGGGTGTGATGAGGGTGGACAGGATTAGGAATAAGTATATTAGAGGGTCAACCCAGGTTGGAAGGTTTGGAGACAAAGCCAGAGAGGCAAGATTACATTGGTTTGGACATGTGCTGAGGAGGGATGCAGAGTATATTGGGAAAAAGATGCTAAGGATGAATCTGCCAGGTAACAGGAAAAGAGGAAGGCCTAAGATAAGTTTTATGGATGTGGAGAGAGAGGACATGCAGGTGGTTGGTGTGACAGAGCAAGATGCAGAGGACAGGAAAAAATGGAAACAGATGATCCACTGTGGTGACCCCTAATGGGAGCAGCTGAAAGAAGAAGAAGAAGAAGAAGAAGAAGAAGATGAAGTGATGAGTTTGCAAGAGTACCAGATTGCAGTGGGAGAGGGACATGCAGTTGGTGCTGTCTATAAAATGCCAAGGGAAAAGATTCTGGCACCAAAATTGTTTCAGATCCCTATGGCAACCTAGCCAGTTTGGGTCAGATCCTTGTCAAAGCACAGAGGAAGACCACTGACTTTCAAGGAGTATGATCTCTAAGGTACGTAAAATCATATTGGAAGACAGATGCTCTATCACAGATAAGTTTGGGCAGTGGCGGGAGAGGGCCTTGCTGTTGGCATCCCCTGGGAGTACTGGCAATGCATGATGTGCATTCCTTGATTGTAACTAAGTCAAGAAAAGTCCAGCTCTTTGATTGGCAAAACCTTCCTTTTTGAATATTTTTATATTCCCAGGAGGTTCTCAAGAAGCTACCCTACAGATTTGTCTGTGTTGGAAATGTGACAGTGGACAGTTGGGAGGCTGGTTGCACATTTTTGGGAATGTGAAGAACTTGGTGGTCTAAAAGATTTACTTTTCTAATGGATGGATAACATCTGGCCTAGGGTAGTATCTCTCATGGCCAGACTATTTCTATCAGACTACCTTCCATCATTATCGTTAGTGGGACCTCAATGTGCCCTGCTTCAGTTTTTGATGTTAGCGGGAAAGAAGTTGATTATAAGGACTCAAAGTTAGGCCCCACTTCTCAAGACTGAAAAATTTAGCAGCATAATGCAAAGTATGTGTGGACTGGAATTTAGTGCTAGAGATAGGAGACCTAGTCAATTTATTTTAGAAAAGTGGGCTACATGGTTACCTGTATCCATATTAAGCAAAATGTCCAGAGTTCAGGCATATTACTTCTACATAATCCATGATGTTTATTGGAGAGTAAGTGATATTTATGTAGTTATGTGGTGACTTTGTATATACGTTTTTCCAGTACCTTGCCTAGAGTAAGGAGTATAGAAAATAGAGGTCTGCAATTGCCTAGAAGATTTAATTTTCTGATGGATGGATAAGCTCTGGCCCACATAATGTGCCTCATTTGGGAGTCTTTCCAAAATAAGGTTATTTAATAATTCCTGTCTCTATAACTATGATGACATGATATGTGGGCATTATGGAGGAGTTTCTTTTCTTTTCCTGGATTTAACATTATGAGATTATTACTCTTCTCATACAGGTTAGGAGAACTAGTTGGTACCTCAGCTCTTACTCTTTCTCCTTTAAATGGGGGTGTAACATTTAGTTTGCAGTAAGTCACAATTTTGCTGGTGATATTGAAAATACTGTTTTATGCTTTGTTTTCTATTCTAATTGACGGCCGGACATTTCTGTAAATAGTTCATAATTTTCTCAGGGTATCTTTTATATATTTATGAACTAGTTCTTATTGACAGCTGTAAACTGTTTTGAATATTTGTTTTTTTTTTTCTATTTCTTACTTTTCCAATATTGTTGTCAATAAAGGTTGTTAAAATTAAAAAAAAAAGGTTTTGGTTCAAAGTTAACTATTTATTAAGCAGGTTTTCACCCAGACAAACTTTAACTCATGACTTCATTCAATGTCTACTTGGTAGTACCATACCTGCTAATTTCCTCAAAGAATTCATCAAGCTGACATCCCCACCATCCACTCCTCAAACCAACCTAAAGACAGATCCTAGACCCCTAGACCCCCGTATAATTATCTGCCCTTATACATTACTATGTTGCTGTCAATAAGATCATCCCATTGCTAGAGCAAATCTCTCTTGACTCATTTGTGGGGTCAGACAACTTCTGCCTTTGGTTTCTGTATTATTATAGAGACTACATTACCACAAATTAATTTCTTAGATATAATCCCTGCCTCACTTCAAATATTATGTCCATAATTTTGAAGATAACACTAATCCAATCAGTTCAAAGAAGCCAAAACCCACCACTGCTAATCACAACCCTCCATCTTCTATACTCTCTTCTCTAGAAAAGATACTAGAGAAACTGATATATATATATATATATATATATATATATATATATATATATATATATACCAAATCACCACATAACTACAAAAAACAAAAACATAAATTAATCTCCAATAAACAGCATGGATTCTGGTCAAATTGAAGTACTGTGACTGCACGCTGGACAGTGACTGATGACACCTTGATTAACATGGATAGAGCAAGCTAACTTGATCTATTTTCATTGACTTAACCCAAGCAATTAATATGGCTGACCATCCCATCCTCCTATATCTTTTAATAGAGATCAGAATTAGTTCACAAACCACACAATAGTTCAAAGACCTTCTCACAAGCAGGGCTTCAGAGTTAAAATTGCTTCATCGTATAACATAAAGCCAAAATTTAATCAGACATCCAACAAGGTTCAGTAATTGTCCCTCTCCTCTTTTCAATATTTGTTTACAAACTATGATTTAATTTGTCTCAGTTACAATTTATTCAGTATGCTGATGACATGGTTCTTTGTAGATCCAGTCCAAAACATAGAGATATCCAAACCTAGCTTCAGCAAGACAATACTTGGCTTGCTGATATAAAGTTCATACTCTGCCTGAAATAAATACAATAATGACCTTTGGAACAAGCAAAACACTTCTTAAATGCTGCATCTCCCGCCAAATTAAAGACTGATTTGTCAGTCTTATTAAATGTACCTCCCATTTCTAGGAATCTTGGGATCTAATTAGATCAGCCTTTAACTTTCAGATGCACATTGAAAAAAATCAGATCTAAAATTCTAAAAATCAACTATAACATTGAAAAAAATCAGCTCTAAAATCAACTATATCCTTTTCCAGGTATAAAAATCTTTCTCACTCTGCCCACCCCAGAGTGCTGCAGTAGGTAAAGGAATACTTCTTGAAGATCTAGAATATAGCTTGGTAATATTTGCCAGGCCTCTTTCACATAACTATTTCCAACAAAATGTGTCACTTCATAACTAACTCACCTCACATAGAACATTATTGCATCACATTCTCCAAAGCAAAACGGTTCCCTACTCTAGGTACAGCAAACTTTCTCCTAGGCTTACTACTTTATAGACTACTCCACTCGGAAACCCTATCAGCACTCACCATGACACCATACCTCTCAACCTCTGAATGCTAGAAATCTGGACAAAGCCCAAAAACATGGGTGGATAAAGGTCCAAAAATAGGGACATATTTTAAATACTTTTCTTGTAAACTTAGAAAGCTGCTAGAGTAACAGGGTTTGTTTTAACACAGATTTTCTGAAGTATTTGAAGTCTGAAACTCAAATGAAAGTGATTATTTAGTGACTTCAATCCTCAGATCATCTCAGTGATTTGAGAGAAAACCACAAATTTTATGAGGAACAGACCAAAAATATTAGCCAAAAATCTGAACATTCTGCAAAAAGCTGGACAGTTGAAAGATATGCATGACAGTCTCTGACTCTGTCTCCTCTTATAACCTCCCCACACACACTGAATGCAGCCCCCATTGGCTTGATAACACCTTATCTGTACTTGTACCTAAACTTTAGAAATCCTACTCCAAATGTCACAGAAATACTTACCTACATTTTACCACAGATAAAGCAATATTTTGCTTAAGTAAAACAGTTGTATTACAATGCAGACTATATCACCCAAGTAATACTTTTACATGCTCTAGCCATCTATAGTACACATCTCAATTCTAACTTCATAGTATCTATTGAGATACCCCTTATGCAAATATGTATATAATACTGTCACCACAATTCAGCACCCCATACACTTTTACTTGTTTAATCATGCTTTATCTTACACTAACTCTTTTGCAATGAAGTATTATAATGGCATTTCTTTTCCAGTGGTGCTTACTGTTTTTTTAATGCCAAATGTTTTTCCAATAATGCTTTTGTCTTTGTATATACTTTCAACTTTTATTATTCACTGTCAGTTACTGTTTGTCCATTTTTGATCAGTGGTCTATCACGGTAAACAAAAATAAATAAATAAATAAAAATCTCATTTACATTTGTATTAGAGTCTTTACAATTATTTATTTTATTCTGCACAAAACTAAAATCATGCGCATCTGCTACATGCCATGAATATTGTGTTTAAAAAAATATTTTTCTTAAGGCACAAAGCTACTTCCCCCAGTCATCTCAGCACTTCATCTAAGTTCTGTGAATGTTGTTTCCACTCTAAGTGGACAAAGTTAAACCTGCCAAGGATCAGAATCCTTGAACTGCACCCATTCCAAAAAAAGAAAAACAACCAAAAGTCCCTCTGCACAACTCAATTTGGGGAGCAACTGATGTCCGCTAGATAGAATGTAGATTAGAATGTAATACTCCTTATAACAAACTTTATCTAGCCCTCATAAACATAGCAGGTATGGACAATGGCCCTACAGAAGTGCACACCAATATATAATATATGTATATACATATATATATATATATATATATATATATATATATATATATATATATATATATATGTGTGTGTGTGTGTGTGTGTGTGTGTGTGTGTGTGTGTGTGTATGTGGAAGCCTAACATTTCCTCTACAGCAGGCATCTTCGACTGCCACTAATCGACTCTGAAAAACATTAATCTACAATGGATAAAAAAACACAAAAAGGAAATGTTTTTGCAAAGGGACATTTGTACACATGAAGAATGGGAATTTGTGTAAGTATTTAAACAACAACAATAATTGTTTTGCATGAGGCTTCACCCCCCCCCCCACACACACACACACACACACACACACCTCCTTTGTTATGTCTTTTTTATTCCAAGGTCACTACAAGTCCATGTAAATAATAATGTCTCTTTACTATCCATCAACCTCAGAGAAGAGGAAAGTATATGTCTACAGACCTTTTCACATTGCTAACATAAGTAGCATGCAAATAGCTGCTGAGGAAACAGCTCAAACAAATGCCGCTCAGAAAACTCCAGATCAAGCAAATAGAGCTTGAAAAAGAAATCACAGCAAATTACATTTCATAATTAAGAAATTTTGGAAAGAAAAGAAATGTACTTTCACTGGATATATCATTATTTTTGCTCTCCAAGCAGAACTGAAATTATGGTATATTTCTCCATGCATAGGCATCCATGTTTATTGACATACTGGGGAACCAGCACACTATAGATCTTTGTAGAATGAGCTGCTAATGTGCTTCTCATTCTTAAGACGAAGAAGGATCCAGGAATGGGACAGTTTTGAAGGGAACAAGATAGCTTGAGCAGAAAGTGGCACAGAGATAGATGATAAGCATATGGCAAGGGACTTTGGAGAGGAAGAGGCATGGTGAACTTTAAGGTAGAATATTGCTGTAGTGTTGGCTGTAGACTGGTGTAGTTTGCTAAGAGAAGGTACAGTGGAACTGAAGAGGAGACAACAAGACACCATTAAACAGCATGGGGCAAAAAACAAAAGGCCATGTGCAGAAGTTATCAGATAAGTATAGGCAAGTAGTGTGATGCAGTGTAAGGTAAAACTAGAAAGTGGAATACGGGAGATGCAGCATGTAAACGAGGACAAGCAGAAGGAAGCCTATGTGGGCACCACAGTGTCCAGTTAAAGTGGTGCAGAGAGGACAAAGTCAGCTAAGTCCTAGCAGGCAATCTTTGTAGTCATTTCTGCAAATAATCCTGGCTGCTTAAATGCCATTCAGTCAGCAGTGTGATTGCTATTTGGGGGGAGTGGCATTAGGGCTGACAGGTCCTTGTAAGGATGCAAGTAATATTAGCAATCAGTAATCATTTAAGCAGCTGTGATTAAGATAACAACTGCTTAAATGAGTCCAAAGATAGGTTGTGTTGTGTGTATGTGTTAGGGACTGTGCAAAGGTACTGGTATAGCTCTTTGCTACACTTTATGAAAGGTGTTTTAGACAGTATAGTAAAAATAGCTAGAGAACATTTTGTTTTTTGGTTTTTCACCTCTAGAGGACATTTTTGGTCCTCAACTCTGGTTGGGGAAGCTCCAAGTTAAGGAATTTTCCATGGTCTAAACTGATCTGGCTACAGCTCTGGGCAGTAGTAACAAGTGGGTGCCATACAAAAAACAGCACAAAAAAATCTGGAAGAAAGTAGAAAAGGAGGGGAGAACCCAATCAGATAGAAGGAACATGAGGTGATGGTGAAGGCAAAACTACACTAAGATGGTCTTATAGCAAAGGTAGAGGGTTACAAAAAGGATGAACACACCAAACACAGTAAGGAGGGGGGAATAATGAAACTAGTTAGGGGAAATGTTAACAAGTAGCGACATAGGCAGGAAGTGAAGGAGATGACAGGCAGTTTAGGGAGAGAAAATCATGTTTTGGTGATTGGAGTCAACATGAGGATTGCAATTCCTGGCAAAGGAGACGAAGATCAAATTGCAATGAAACTGGTCTTACAACAGAAACTTAGCAAGGCATGGGAGAAAGAGACCATGGTGGTCACCAAGAAGGAGTATGGAGTCACATTGTAGTGCACATAGATACCAATGCCCTAGGAGTGCAGACAGCTGAGGTGTTAGCAAGCAGTGACAGGTTTTACAAACGGGAGTGGAGGTGGCACTCTCAGTGATCTTGCTGTTGGCACAGGTGACACTTCTGAGAATGAGAGGAACAGGGGGTTTAATGACTGGCTGTAGCATTTGACAGGAGGGAAAGACATGGGACTGGAAAGAGGATAGGAGGAAACCTGGCAGGGAGATCAGCTTTATGCCAGTGATATGCTCCATATTAGCATAGAAATTCAGTGGTGACCAGAGCTGGGATGGAAAAGTAACAATGAGTGTACCTTTAAGCTAAGATGGCTTAGGGAGAGAGAATGCTATGGATGTAGTAGGGGACTGGTACTCAAGTTGTAGAAAGAAGGGGAAAAGGCTACAGAACATAACACAAGAAAACATAAGCCTGACTTAGATCATGTCTAGGTAATATAACCATGCAATGCAAGGTCTTTAGGCAAAAAATAGAGGATGTGTAGGCAGTGATATGAGAGAGTATGTTAGTATAGGACAGTGACAAGAGGGTGTTGGATATGGAGATACCTGTGTATAGATCATTCAGAAAATAAAGGAAATGTAGAGGTACAGACACAGTAGTGATCTATAAAAAGATGGGATTAAATGAGGGATCATTGAGAAGGAAGAACACCAGTCAGACAAAATACCTGCCCTTCAAACATTGCTCCAACCAAATTCCAACTCTAACGTCCTCAGATTCTCAAATAGATCCCTACTACAGGTAACCAAAGCAATCAACACCACTGGAGATGCCCTCTTCTCTAATTACATCTCTAAAGTTTGGAATATAATACCACAGGCTATCAAAACCACTGGTGACCCAACCAAATTTAAAAACCTACTTGGCACCTTCCTCAATAACAAATGACTCTACCCATGTACTACCCCAGACTAAATCCTTTATCCACAAGCGTTAACTAACCTATCCAGTTCCTCCTCATAGACACATAAACACCTAATCTTATAGATTTTTTTCCTACACTTCTTACTCTCACCCCCATCTTCCTATGCTGCTGTCTCTTACACCCCACTTTGCTTCTGACACCTCATCTGCGTCACCATAGATATCCACAACTCTCATCACTCCTATCTCCTGTATTTGATGGCTATTTAAATCAACCCCTTTTATTTCTTGATCTTAAGTAATATGACAGCATTAAAAGTAATGCTGTAAAGATTATCAGCTATTCTATAACATATGACATATTAGTCTAAATGTACAACAATGCAAAGTGAGTCTTCTGATTGATTGAGTTGTCTTGTATATACGAAGGATGTTCAAACAATGTAATGTCTATAATGTAACATAAGTATGTAATGTAATGTCTGTAATATCACATAAGTATGCAATGTACAAATATCTATGATTGTAATTCCTATTTTTGTAAAATGTCTGTGGAGCTTTTCTCCCTGGGTCTCTGCTGAAAATGGGCTACATCCCAGCTGGAATTTCCCATTAAATAAATAAAATAAATAAATAAATATTATGAAGGGAGCAACTGAGAAATTGAGGTCAGAACCTAGGGGTATGTACCATGAAAGTTAAGGTACAGAAAGAGGGGAACACTGGTAAATTTATACAGAATATTGACCCTAAACAAGTCAATGGAAGAAGCTGAGAAATTGTGGAAAGAATGAAGATAGTTACAGTCATGGGAAATCTGTATTTTACAGGAGCAGAGTGGAAAGTCAGAGCTTCAGGGTAAACAGGGAAGTGGGATTCAAACAATTGGTGTGGGACCATGCAATAAAGGACAGAATTCTGGATGTGATCCTGACCAGGGTGAAGGTCAGGGATGTCCTTTAGTATTCATGTCACTGTGTGTTTAGAATGAATGGGGTGGTGAAAACACAAAGACAAGAAGATGATGTGTGATTTAGGGGAATAGATTATGATGGACTTGGAGCAGGAGCAAGAGCTGAATTAGGGGACTATGGGAGAGGGCAAGCGATGACTTAAGGGACTGCGGACAATCTGTGGGAGTAAACAAGCTAAGGAAAATGGTCAGAGATACAATTCACAGGTTATAGATAAACATACGAAGAAGAGGCAAAAATGCCAAAATTGCAATATGGCTACATCAGAAGGTGAGGCTAGAGATTAAAACAAAAAAAAAATGGTATCCAAAAGCTAAAAGGGAAGTGGTGGAGAGGGACAGTTAAGGAGGCCAGAATAAGGAAGAGCAAAAAAGGAAGAGGGGGCAGCATTAGTTTGTAATAAAAAATAACTGGAAGAAGGGGTCAGAGGGGGAGCAAAAACTTCTGTTTCTATACACAGCAGAAATACAGAAGGGAGTGAGGGAGGGACAGACTCAGCTTGGCTAAGATAAGAATGAGATTGCATAAGACTGGGAAAACAGAGGTAATAAATGAATAATTTGCTTCAGTCTTTACAAATGAAAGTAAGGGGAGAGTAATGTATTTGTAGGAAGGGAGGGCAGAGGATAGAGGCCAAAGGAGGTTGAAAAGGACTGGCTTCTCTAAGGAAGAATAAAGTATCCTTAAAATTCTTGCCATTGTGAGCAGAACTATGGCTGATGTGGACATAGCCATAGAGTAAAGACAACAACTGTGGTACCCTTGTTCAAGGGAAGAAGCTGGTTACTTTCTCAGAAGCAGCAATCTCTGGGACAACGACAACATGAATTCATGGCCAGAACAAGCTGTCAGTCAATCCTGATTCAGTTTCATGACTGAGTTATAGAAGAACTTGAGAAGGGAGTACTAGTAGTTGTGGTTTTCCCAGATGTCTGTAAAGATTATGACTCAGTCTAATGCAGGGAATTGATAAGGAAACTGGAGGGGGTGGGGAGAAAATCAAACTACGTAACTAGATTGCTGCATGGTTAAACTGTAGGGCACTGGGTTTTAATGAGCTGGACAAAGTTAGGAGTAATAAAAATGACAAAAGGATTACCACAAGGGTTGATCTTGGACTCATTACTGTTTAATGTGTTCATTTCATATGTATCTAAAGGAAAAGAAAACATGATCACCCTCTTTGTCAATTGTATATTATTAGTGGACACAGTGGAGAATAAGAGGCTAGACTGATTTAAAATGGCTGACTAAGTGGTTTTATAGGGACTGTAATCCTGGTGTGAAGTATGTGGTGGGAGAAATGAAATGAACAGCAGCAGGGTAAGAAGAGGATGTGAGGGTGTTGA
Organism: Protopterus annectens; assembly: GCF_019279795.1. Lineage (NCBI taxonomy): Eukaryota > Metazoa > Chordata > Ceratodontiformes > Protopteridae > Protopterus > Protopterus annectens. The sequence continues at coordinate 892,039,302 of NC_056741.1, read as the reverse complement.
TCACATCAAGACTGGAGAGAGTGAGAGGGCATGACAGCATCCAACAGTATGCTGCTATATATGCTCACAGGATAGACTCCAGAAGTAAAAGAGGTAATAATCCCACTATTCTGAGCCCTGCACATGCCATACCTTCAATACTTTGTAAACTTCTGAATGCCACAGAAAGAGGTGGGCACCTGGACACTATAAAGAGATCAAAGTAGAGCTTTCACAAGAACACATATTGCCAGAGACTAAAAGGGTAAATAGTTTCACAACAGAAACTGAAGAGATAGGAGAAGTATGATATGGGGTAAAAGTTTGTGTCGGGGAGAATGGGTCATTCTGAACAGGAAAGACATAGGGGCAGAGGAGGGGATACAGGCAGCATACTGAAGAGACAACACTACTATTCTGATTTAAGAAAGCACTTTTTTGTGAGAAGGTTGAGGAATGTACCACCTGCATGGATAGTGGACACAAAATGCTTGGCTGCATAGGATAAGTGGAGAAGAAATGGTGGGAAGATAAGAATGAAGGGGAGATAGAATATTAAACACACTTACATGGCTGGTTATGTAACCTTAATGCATCATCACCCATCAAGCAAATGTAATATAATGCAATTCTAACTTTTATTCATGTACCGTACTAATTCTGTTTCAGTTTCAGTAACATGATTTTTATTCCCAAGGTGACACCATTTATCACATCAGGTGGCATATGTGACATCCCAACAAGAACTGTGGGAAAAGGTTCAGAAATTTTCAAAAGGATTGTAACATAAAATAACAGTCTGTGATTTATTTTTTAAATACCCAGCAAGCTGTTAAATAGGATTCTGTGTTTTGCTTAAGCTACATTAGCATAGAAGCAGCTACACTAGTAAATGCAGAGCCTCCATCAATGATACCAATGTCTTCAGTTCTGGTACAAATCTGGTATATGAGGGCCAATGCCTATAGAATGCTAGGAGACATAGAAAGAGGCTCCCACCTTCTACAAAAGCTGTTTACCACACCTAATAGCCCCAGTGCCAGTGGTGTGAGTCTTGGGGTAATGGGCCTACTACCAGTGGTAAGAGTCTAGGGGTAATAGCCCCAGTGCCAGTGGTGAAAGTCTAGAAGTAAAAGCCTTGGTGCCAATCGTGAGAATCTGGGGTGTGGAACAGGAGGCATCTAGAGAAAGGCTTGGTGGGAATAACTAGCCAGCATAAATATTAATTATTATTATTAACTATGTAAATAGTTTAGAGTTCCTGGGCTGTAAGTGAACATCTTTATGTCTGGGAAGACTATACCACCAATAAATGTATTGCTGTCTAATGTCATTAATACTGAAATAATTTAAGCTGGTATTAGTCTTTTATGTCAGAGCTGGGTGAGAAGTAATGAAGATCTTCTAAAAACAAAGATGATGATTAAAATTTCTAACCACTAGTAAAACAAAACTTGAATAAACTCGAGTGCTGAACTAGTAATTAAGTCTAGTCTGTCTACAGACAAAAACAAGGTATGACAAAACTTCCTTTACCAATGACTATTTAGCACCAAGACCCTTGTAAAGGGAGTTTAAGAACCAAAGTGATAAACCAAAATGAAACAATAGAAGAAAATATTACAGCCAAAGTAAAAAAAGTGTGTGTGTGTGTGTGTGTGTGTGTGTGTGTGTGTGTGTGTGTGTGTGTGTGTGTGTGTGAGTGTGTGTGTGTGACACAGCTGTAAACATTTTTGTTGTCTCATATATCAGAGAGATGTTCAGAAGAAATGTACTTTGCCCAGTACATATAATATGACTGGCTACATCCTTACAGCCAACAGGAGTAAACTGGATTAATTTGGGTTCCTGAATCATATGCATTGTAAGTCAGTAGTTGCAAAATACAGAGCTGGCTCATAATGTGTTTGTGTAATACTTTAGGAAATGTGCCATTTTCAAATATTTTAGGATTTAAAATATGAAAAATGCAGCATTCAAAACATGTAAAAATGTGGCTATATTAAGACTGCTGGGCAAAAAATAAATAAATAAATAAATACATTTTACCAAGCTACTAGCTTGTGTTAGAAAATGTAGTGCAGTTACAGCCAATAACTTTGAAAGTCTTTAGTATTTTTATATTGAATTTTTTAATTAAACCCTCTCTTGAACTACAACAGCCATTATTTTTGCCTGCTTCTTAGAATATAATTTTGAGGAAGAACCTTTCAAGAAAAAGAAGCCTGAGAACAGAGATCATTGTTCTTCAAGTATGAGATTTTACTATGTCATACTAACCATCTGGACCAAAACAATCCAACAATACTCATATTAAGAAAATGTGAATGGATAGTCTTGACAAAACTGGAGTATCAGACCCTGAGAAAATGAAAAGAAAACAATAAGAAACAGACAGTCAGCCAGTTATTCAGTAGAAATATTGTGGAATGGATTTTATGAATGTCAGAAAAGATAATTCAGAGTTTCATTTTCATAGATTAAAGGGGATGAGCAACAAGACTTTGTGTGTTGTTAAATGTCATGCTATATACCCCTTTTACAGGTCGGGAGGGGGACGACTGGGTATTTTTAAATCTCACACTAAGTATGCCCATTCCTTTATCAACACTCAGATTGGGGTGTAGTTTAATGGGCTGGTGTTGCAAGGTAGGACAACAGTATGAGGGTTTCAGGATAGGTCACTGAAGGTGGATGTATCCAAAAATTATCTTTTACTTGTTCTGTTTGAAAAAGGAAAATTTCAAAAATTGTGGTACCATGCAATAAATAAATCAATTTATGTGAGCAGGTCTATTTCAACCTCATTTCAGCTGTAATATAGTCCACAAGGGCAGGAATAAATGCAGTATTTTTACAGAAAGTTTAGAGTTGCCAATTAACCAGAATGTTTTGGAGAGGAGGATGAACTGGACTCCCTGGAGAAAACCCATATGCTTACTGACAGAATATGAAAATCTGCAGACAGAACTGGACCCCAGACCTTGGAGCTGTGAGGTGCTGATTTTAACTGCTGAGCCATGATACTGTCTCACAAGTGCAGCCAAAGTGTGTGAAAAGTCTGTGCTCCCCACATACATATGGAGTAAACATATGCGTACTCCAAGATCACTGCAAATTGCAGTAAGTGGTGTATTTACCTTAGTGCGCTTACATACATACATACATACATACATACAAATGTTTCAAGCATGGGCATTAATGCCCTTCTAGCTTGCCAATATACGAAAACACTTGTTCCCATAATAAATGTCCAGGCGTTTTATTCTGTGATTGTGCATATTTCTGTGAAACCATAATCTGGCCAGAACAGACCTTCCAAAACCCATTGACCAACTGACATTTGAGAAAATTTACATCTGCCATTGTGAAGAACCTAACAGAACATGATACATCCCATTCTGACCGAGATGATAAGCACATGTTGCTGTGCATATATGATGCTTGCTAAACTTTGGACATTGGTCTGCATATTGTGACATTTGAGACTGTGATGCTCTGTAGGCCATACAAGCAGTATCTATGCTGTGATCCATATAATCAGATGCAGCTGTGATGTGCTCTGTGGTGTTTACAGATGGGCAGAAATGCACAGATATTTCATAGTAAGATGTTTGTGTGGCATTATCTATGGTTATCTTAATACAAGACTGATCCCATTTAACACACATTTGTTAAACTTCATTTCACCATTTCAGATTAAAGCATTTAGATAAGAGTAAGAGCAAACTCTAGGCTGAGTAAGATGAAATAAAAACAAAACTAGCATGAGTTTTAGAACTGGAAGGCTAAAACAAAAGTCTTTCTGTATATTAGAATGGGATCAAAATGGGGGTGATTGCTGAAGGTAAGGGGCAGTTCATTATGTGCACTAATGAGTGCCAGTTAGTCATTCAGATTGCCAGTTCACTAGGTCACTATGCCGCTCCACTTTTGTTTCATCTGCAGAAAGGATTCATACTATACAGTTAAGGGAATCCTTGCATATGAAGCTATATGAAGCAAGAGAGTAACAGCGAGTGAGACAAAGTGTGTGTGTGTGTGTATGTGTGTGTGTGTGTGTGTGTGTGTGTGTGCGTGTGTGTCTGTGTAGTATCTATGCAGTCTCCAGGGATCTACTATCCCACAAACAGTTAATTACAAAGTATGATTTTTGCAATGCCTGCCAGGTCAGGCAAAAAGCTTCAGTGTGAGGTTCCCCACAGGAATTTCAACTTCTCTCATTTAAAATCCTCTTGGAAAGAGGTACCCCCCTCCCCCACTGTAATTATAACAATTAATTTTAGTAACTTCTTTTTAGATTACAGCATCTTATTTATGTACACATTTATAACCTTCTTCTTCACTTTATGTACTGGGTGGAGAGAAAAAAAGGGATATAAATATACATAGGCTACGTTAGCTGCTAAGAAACCCTGGGATACATTCTGCTTCACTCCTATTCCCTGTGTGAGTCCTGTTGTTTTAAATGTTAGGTCCATCTGTATGAACACTCTCAATCTGAGTCAGCTCATCTGGCAATGCCCTAACAGCATTCTTCTTTATGAGTGATCACAATTAACTTTTTCTACCTTGAGGAACAGATACATACGTGTCTATAAGAAGACATACTATGGGATGCATTGTAATGTAAACTTCACAAGCATAATGATATATCAGATGAGCAAAGCAAAACGTGTTGGAATCTATATATGATATTCTATACTGATTCATTGTCAGCTGGAAGGAGTAAGAATTGATGTTCTGCCAGCTCATCTTTTCTGAGATTGCATAAGAGCTGAAACTCTGTCTGGCAGTTGGCTTAGAGGATTAAGCAGCTGTTAATAAGTCATCCTGTAGTGCTATACCCCTGGAATACAAATAAAATAAAAAAATGAAAATAAAACTGGCACATTTCTTCTCCCCACAATCAGGTAGAGTACTGCATGAAAAACTGATTCTAACAATTCTGTTTGTATCCTTCCAAACGCCTGTTCTTGTACAGCTGAGACTAATTTGGAAGGACGAATGTCATCTGATCAAAAAGAGGACCCTCCCATCATTGTTTATACTTCTAGTTATAATGTTTCTAGTCAGGATAGTGGAAGAGGGGAATTACTAAATTCACTGTGAATGTGCGTTTAGGTTAGTGAAGCGAATGCCCTTGCGGAAGGGCACAAAACTAAATCCAGTCAAACAGGGAGGCAAATTGTTTAATGAGAACCAGCCAGCTAAATAACAGGAAATACAAAAAAAAAGACAATGAAAGGAAAAATTCACATATACTAAGGACTTAATAATACAATCTAAATGAAAAGTAATTAACTGTTTCATATATTCATAAAAACTAAAAAAACCTAAGTTTGTATCATTATATTGTTACTTAAAATACACGGCTCTGGATAAATCAATTACCAATTCCAAGTCTTCTGGATGACCCCATAGAATAACCAAACAAGCCTCAAGAGCACAAACCAATGTAAAAGAAACTTAACAACTAAAACCTGTCAAAAATGGTGAGAACCAGCTGAAAAAAAAATCCACCAAGAAGGATGGAAAGAATTTAAGACTTTTGTCTTAATACTCCATCGGACTTCTTAATAGTTGCCAAAGCAGAACAAATAAATCATATAATTACAACTGTATATTGTTTCAAACCACTTTTGATCATAGGACATATGGGTGAGGCCTGAGATAGGTATATAGTAGATTCGGTATTGTTGCAATGGATATGAATGTATTCTTTTTGGTCTTTTTGAGAGGCATTATGTTGCAAATGTTTATTGATATTATAGGTTTCCTACAGGAACACAGTTTAACTAAGTTTATTATATTGTTTGTGCTTCTTGTAGCTTGTTAAAGAGTACTTCTAAGTTATAAAGACAAAGCAAGTCCTTCGTAAGAGTAAACTACTTTTTTGAGCTTTTTCTATAATTCTGATGCATCGTGCTAATATTGTTATTCACACATGATTTGTCTGGAAAGGAATACATTTAAATGTTGATTTCTAGTTTGCATGTAAAGATAATGCATTGTTTATAGCACTACCTGCTTTTAAAATGATGTATTCGTCTGATGAATGTTCTCATTTTCATTTCAGTTCTGTCTCTTCAAAACACTGAGGTGTGACACACATACATTCATAATGCACAAGTCTGAGTACCTTGAAACTCTTATCACATTTAGTAAAACTTGTGAAGATGACAAAGAAATCATTTTTTTTTTTAAATCATGTTTCCAGGGAGTAAGCGTCTCTGTAACCCCCATAACAGGGAAACTCCCCACAATGCACAACTTTATTATTCCTACATTGAGGTCACAGCATTTCTGACAGAGAGTGACCACTGACAGGTCTTGTTCTTTTGTCCAGAAGGCAGTATGAGATCAGACTGCTTGGTAAACACACACATCTGACACACACATCTGAGCAAGCATGTCTTGAGGAAGAGTAAGGCTGTTCTACTTAAGTGTATGTCTTATGAGTTTGGGTGCTCTGAGCAGAGAACTGAAAGCAAAACTGGGTCATACATAAGACTGAATATACTCACAATCTGTGCAGAAAATACTTAGCATTTGCTAAAATTGGAACTTTACATAGTTAAAATAAAGGGAGACAGCAATACCATTTTTTTCATCTTATACATCATGTTAACTCCAGATACCCAGAACTTCTTTCTTAAGACACTGTGTCATAAACACATACTTTATAATCTATTTCATATAAGTTCATAGGTTCATGGGTAGCTACTAGGCTAGCGGCCCAAGGGCCTACGTAAGCCTAGCCAACAAAGTTCCCTGGCTTACGCCACCCAAGAAAATTAATTTCCTGTGCCCCTGTCGAGCAGAGCCACAGAAGTGATCCCCGGGGTGTATTTCCTTTTTCCTATCCATTCATCAAGATTTTTCTTGAAGAGTGCTAATGAGGAACTTTGCTTGACATAGATGGGTAGCTTGTTCCAGAGTATAGGAAGTCTCTGGGACAGGAATCTATCCCTCCAGCATGCCCTGTTTATTGTGGTGACAAGGTTTAGGTCCCTAGAGTGTGTACCTTGGAGGGATTGGGATTTCTTCAGGTGTAGCATGTTCAACAGCTCTGAGTTTAACATAGCTTTATATGTTAGGCAGATATCTCCTCAAAGTAGGTGATATGCTACAGAGTAAAGCTGGAGTTTTGAGACGGTCAGTGTAGGGCATCTGTTTGAGGCCAGTAATCCTCTTTGTGAGGTACTTCTGTGGCCTTTCCAGCTGCTGCAGATGTCTTGTGAGGTATATTCCAAAAGGGGCAATGTACTCTATAATGGGTCTAATGAGTGCCGAGTAGAGGGGAGCAATGACAATTTCCTGGATGAGGACCTTTTTGTGATGAGGTGTGCTACATAGAAGGATTTCCTGACTACTGTGATGATGTGATTAGCAAAGGAGAGACTACTGTCCACCTGGGTCCCAAGGTCTCTTATCACACATTCGGCATTAAGTAGACTGCCGTTTATGTGGTAGTTCATGGGTACAGAGTTTTTTGTTAGCTTCTGAGCCCCCCCAAGCCTTTCTGTGTTGGAGGGAACCCTTCTAGCTTATCAGTGGGAGTGGTCAGCACTAGTTAGCCTATCTACCACAAGAGTGGTTTCTGGCCCAGCAATTGTAGTTTATCGGCCTTTTGGGCAGTTTTTCCATCTCTTTCAACTTTCTAGTTTAAAAGCCCACGTTTGCGCTTGTTATCCACCTTTCTGGTAACTAGTCTAGTCCAGATACAGATTTGCTGTATCCAGGACTGTTTGTAAGCTTCTAAGCACCCCAAGCCTTTCTGTGTTGGAGGGAAGCATTCTAGCTTATCAGTGGAAGTGGTAAGCACTAGATAGCCTATCTACCACAAGATCCAGGTACAGAGTCTTAGTTTTAGCACTTGAATTTGCTTATTTGTGCTCAGCACTTGTTCAGAACTTGTTGTTAGCACCAAATAAGCTACAAATTACTACAGCACTCAACCTTCCTCTTTACCTAGAAGAAAATGTTTTTTGTACTTACTTTCCTCACTTACTTAGAGAAAAACAGCTCTTATACTCACTTTCCTCACTTGTCTAGAGGAAAGTAGTTTTTTATTCAGGCATGTCCAAGGGTCAGCTCCCAGTGCTCTCTCCTGTCTATCTGATGAATCTGGGCATTTTGGGGCAATGCAGCAATTGCCTCATGTACACAGACAACCCTCTCCTCCTACCTCCCAATACCACAACCTATGAGAGATGCACTTATCTAGCCAAATTGGAGGTAAAGCTCTCTCCAACCAAGAATGAACTTGACAGTCAAGAGGAGAAGGTAAACACCTGCACCACACAAGACTCAACACATAGTCCCACCAAACCTACACCACCAAAATCCACACATAGAAGCACAAAAACATTCACAGAGGCTCTCAGTAATAATCTGCTCAAGTAACAGAGGCCTCCAAAGCAGAAACGCAAGTAACCTCCACCCCCCCCAACACAACCCAAATGACAGATAGCCCACAGACTCAGTGTGCCAATAAACCACAGCCCATAAGGAAAACCAATGTACCCAACACACTAGTCATAGGTGACTCTATAGTCAGCCATACTGATGTCCCACTCACCAGGTTAAACAAGGAGAAGGTTACTGTCAGCTGCCTGTCAGGTGCCAGGATCCGCCACATAACCCATGCACTCAGGTCACTCTACAAGAAGTACAAATATGACTCTGTCATTATCCATGTTGGTGTGAATGACCTGAGATGAATCTCCCTGGACTACATGAAAAGAGACATGGAAGAGTTCTCCGATCTTGTAGCCCAGGCAGGTATGACCCTAGCCCTGAGTAGCATCCTGCCATTGCCCAGAATGATACCGCAGTACAAGGAAAAAATGATTGACTTCAACAATTGGCTAAGCTTCTGGTGTCATTCTAATGGGATCCAGTATCTGTCTGCCTGGGACGACATGGTCGACAGACCATGATGTTTTGCCAGAAATGGCCTGCAGCTGTCTCCCCTGGGATTCCAGATACTGGCTAAGGCTCCTGCGGCCCCTATAGTGGCTTTTTTAGGCAAGGTTCAAATGACAAATTCACCACTGTAACAGGAACAGACAAGCAAAAACTGAGGGTAATGCTACTGAATGCTAGAAGTCTAAATCTCAAAATGCACTCACTCGAGGCACTTCTTAAAATGGAGAACATCAATATCTCTGCAGTGACTGAGACCTGGTTCAAGGCTCTAGAGATCACCCCTGCATTACCAGGTTATAACTCATACCACACTTTTCGGCCATCTAACCTGGACCAGAACACCAAAGGTGGAGGTGTGTCCATATTTATTAAGGATATCCACACCTCCAGGCTAGTTGCGCAGCATAATGCATCCAAGGTTATCCAAGTACAACTAACTCTGGGCAAAACTCCAATCCAAATTGTAGCTTGCTACAGGTCCCCCACCATGCCCCAGGATTCCCACTCCTCTTTTCTTGATATACTGGAAAATATTAGAGTTCAACCAAACACCCTAATAAAGGGCGATTTCAACTACCGCACCATTAACTGGGAAAACTACTCATGTCGACAGAAATGCTGATACAGTGATGAAATAGAACAATTGCTTGATATAAACCACAGAAATCCACCGTCAGAAAAAAAACAAATCTTTTAATAGCAAAAAAGCAAAGCTTTCGGTTTATCAAACTTCCTCAGTGCTTAAACAGCATTAAACAATTTTCTTCCATTTAAAAAGAGCAAGACAAGTACAACATGACCACAGCCATCCAATCATATTGCACTATTAATTAAGCATACAATCATTCTAATAAAAACATAAAACTCATAAAATTTGTTGTTGTATCTTTATAAGAACTGGTTTAATGCTAACTTTATTATTTATACCTGGCTTATTATCAGCATTAAGTCTTACTATCCACTCATACTCCTTATTTTCCAAATGATTATTCAGATCACCACCCCTCATTTCTTTATGGACAGTATCAATTACTCTAAAACTAAAAGTGTGGTCTGCACCATTATCTAAAATATGCTTACTTAATGCATTTTTATCATTTTTCCTTCGAATCTCAGATTTGTGCTCTATAATTTGATTTTTTAATTTTCTTGTTGTTTTCCCTACATAAAATTACCTACATTTTTTGCAGGTAGCTACGTAGACCACATTTTCACTATTACAAGTTGCTATACAATAAAATTTATACAACCGACTAGATATTGGATGAATAAAAGTTTCACTACTTACATATTTCTACCCTATCCTAACATATGTTACATCCTTAAAATCTTTATAACATAACTTTCTTTTAAGATTTTTCAAATTCCTATATGAAAAAAATGGTCTATCTTCTATTATGTTATGAAATGCGGGTAGGGCTAGAAGGATCAGCCAGTTCTTTTGAATAATTTTCTGCACATCATCTGCTCTCATATTGTAAGTAGTTAAATACTTGACACATGTTCCTTTCATAGATTTTACTACTCTCACATTTTCATGACCAAAAATTGGTCCTATTTCCACACCTCTAGACAATTTTATTCTTTCTACCATTTCTAATAATTATTTTCGGTTGTATCCACTAGCAACAAATTCTTCTTCTATATTATCCATTTGTTGTTGGAACACCAGATCATCAGTGTTCATCCTATTTATTCTACATAACTGCACCCTCATAATCCCTTTAAAGACATGGGTGGGTGCATACTTTGACGATGAACGTACCTATTAACTTGAACTTCCTTTTTATGTATACTTGTTTGTATAATATTTCCCTTTTTCTCTAATTGCACATCTAGAAATGCTATATTATCCAATGAATAATTTATTTCATATAATATTTCCCTTTTTCTCTAATTGTACATCTAAAAATGCTATATTATCCAATGAATAATTCATTTTAAAATTAAAAAAAAAACTGTGGTATTATTTAAATACCTCACATATTGTGATAATTCTTCTACAGTTCCATTCCATATGAGAAAGCAGTCATCCACAAATCTTAAATAAAATTCCACCTTCTCATTTAAAACATTTACATTACCTTTCACATATTTTTCTTCCCACCGATGTAATACCAAATTGGCATAGGTGTTGGCCACAGGCGTACCAATGGCCACACATGCCAATTGTAAAAATAATTCATTTCCAAAAAAGAAAACATTGTTTGTAAACACAGTTTGTAACATTGAACAAATTTTCCCAACATTCAATGCTTCTATCTTTGCTTCATGCATCAAAAATTAATGAATTCCTTTTATACCATACTCATTTGGTATCACGGTAAAAGGTGAGGTTATATCTAATGTTACAAAAATATATTCTCTCTCATCTGCCCTTTCTTTATACCATATTGTTAATTTTTATACAAAATCATTAGTATCTTTAATCACTGCATTACATAGTTTTAAATATTGTGATAGGTACTTTTGTAGATATACTGACATTGGCTCTGTGATCCAGCCCCCTCCTGAGACAATAAGTCTCATGGGGGGGGGCTATCAATGGACTTGTGTATCTTTGGTATTCCATAGATTCTCTATATACGAGGACATGGCACAGGCAAAAAAGTAAATAATTCCAAATCAATTTCAGCATTTAGCTCCATATCATAAATTTCCATATTTATATCAGCAATAATTTTTTAACATCAGACATTATCTTTTTGAAAGTATTAGTGTCAGCCAAAAGAGCATACATTGACTCTATATAAGCTTTGCATTTCATTAAAACTATCGCTCCCCCCTTGTTTGCCTGTTTTATTATTATATTCATATCACTTTCAAGTTCTTTCATTGCTTGATATTCACTATATGTTAAGTTATATTTCCTATGTTTCGTTTATACTTCATACAAGCTTCTAATCTCTTGTTCACAGACATCATGGAAAGCAGTTATAATGGGATTAGTTACAGGCACAAATATACTGCGCTTTTTACATTCTAGACCATCGGTTTCACAATTATTTTTAAACAATAACTTCAAGTTTAGATTTCTTGTAAAGATTTTTAAATCAGTTAATGCATTAATGAGTTTATCGTTAATGCAGGGTATAAACTTTAGTCCTTTCCTTAATAATAATTTATGCACGTTAGATAATATAAAGTCTGACAAGTTCACAATACCTTCACTTATTTCAGCTATTTTCATGTTGTCTTTTTCGGTTCGGCCAGCCCGATGCCCAACCTTCAACAAAGGGCACGCCCATTTATGCTCGCAACTACCAGCATGTCTTTAATATCACTCGACCATGGGAAGGACATGCAAACTCCACACAGAAGGCGCTCCTGCCAAGGAACTTGAAGTAATATTGAGATAAAAAAATTTTTGTTGGGGTGAATATGGAAGATGGTTGTATTAGTACTGTATGAATAACAGAATTTGTCAGTACAGGAGCGCTTCTGGTACAAAAGGAGTAATTTAATAATTATATTACTGAAAAAAAAACATGTGGAGTAAATGATATACAAAACAATCTTACTGCTCTCACATAAACACTCATGTTTATTTTTACCTAATTCTACCGAATTCTCAGCTTCCATATAATCCTTCAGTACCATTCCCAACAACCTTTCAGTTAAAAAACTTCTGAGAATTCTCCAGCTTTATCTTCTACTTTTCTCAAATAAACCCTCACTGCTTCCTACTTTACCAACATTCTCAAACTCTAATCTTTTAATCCCCCCTATTCCTTACATTCCAGAGAAGATACTAGGAAAAGCCAAGTCTCTTCCTTCAGAGAAAATACTTCTTTCCTACCTATGACCCTCTACCAGCTTTCAGACTCTGCCACTGCCAGATATCCTTCTCCCCTGCAACTTCTTCTTTCTTCCTTTTTTCCCCAAACACCTTTCTAGAATTAGCAATTGTGACATAGGTAATTTACATTCATATAAAATTAATCACATTATAATTAACATAACAAACATTTTACTTCACATATATTGCTATATATCATATAACCTAAGCAAAATTACATACATTATTCAATTCCTGCCTTTTTAAAAACAGGAAACATCTTTATTAAACCATTACTTATGACACAGGCAATCATACATTTATACAAATGAAAACAAATCACACTGACACAATCCTAGTTGCAAACATTTTATGCCACAAACCATACTGACACACTCCCAGTTGCAAACATTATACATCACTTATAATCTACTAAGTCTTTTTTGGTCAAACATTATATAGCTCATTTAAATTCTGCTGCCTTTTAAACCTCATTCCTCCCTTGTATGTCTTGTTCCCACATTTCCCATTTTTCCTATGTAGTTTGTCCCTACCCTTTTCTAAAGATCTTAGTTCCATTTGTTTTATCTCTGTTACTATATTTACTACTTATAGTATAGTTGGTTTAGATTTTGATTTCCATATTCTATTAATTGCTTTTTTTGGCAGCCACCATTATTAGACACAGCAAGCCCTTACCATGTCTATGCAATTCTGATTCTGTATCATAGCTCAGAAAAATCATCTCCCTCATCAGGCCAATCTGCCCATCCAGCATCTGCAACAGTGCATCCGGCAGGGAATCATTAAAGTCTCCCAATTCACTACATTCCCAGAAAATATGCTCCCAATTATCACTTTCTTCCCTGTCACACTTCCACCGTTTGCTGCCTGCCTGAACAAATTTCTATGGAGTCTACTTGGGGTATAGAAATATTTATGCAAACATTTCCAGGCAAAATCCTAAATCTTCTAGATTTCATTGCATATTTGGGAAATATACCTATATACTTCCATTGTTTCTTTGTGAATTGCTTATCCAATCTCTCTTCCCAATCCTATCTAACCTCCTCTGATTGATTCTTATACTTATCATGCAATATTTTATATACTCTACTAATTATTCCATTTTTATGGTAGCTTCTGTTCTAGATTCTACTAAAAACTCTGCCAATGCTGGTCCTTCATTTTGGACCCACTTATTTCTTTCTCTTTGCCTATTCTCTCATATCAATCCCTGACAGGGAAGGCAGTCTATAACCTGTAGTCCAAATAAATTCTGGAAATCTTCCCATTCTATCATCTTTCCTCTCTACTTATTTCCCCCAATACCTTGTTTTTTTTTTTGCCAGTTTTTTTCCAATTAATTCAATCCTCATTTGCTTATTGTCTATATCCCTAACTGCAGTCATCCCTATCGGCAGAATCACTTTTCTCCAAGCCTGTGTTGGCTTAGTTCTTAGAATACTTTCTGCTACTTTATGGATATAATATTCTGAATGATTATTGTTATTTTCCTTAAAAGCCTGCATCCAAAATCCCAGTCTCTCTTTGTTTCTTGAGCTTCTTCCTTGTTTCCTCATCATCCCTTTCTACCTTAAAATAGAGTTTTCTGTTTGTGCTATGTATAGGAATCTTAACTGTGTAGCACTGAAATACTCTTCCAAATTGGGTAAACCCAATCTGCTATGTTATACTGGAAGAATCTGCTTATCCCACTTGGCTCTTGATGCCCTCCCCTCCTAGATAGCAGCCACCATTATTAGACACAGCAAGCCCTTACCATGTCTATGCAATTCTGATTCTGTATCATAGCTCAGAAAAATCATCTCCCTCATCAGGCCAATCTGCCCATCCAGCATCTGCAACAGTGCATCCGCAGGGAATCATTAAAGTCTCCCAATTCACTACATTCCCAGAAAATATGCTCCCAATTATCACTTTCTTCCCTGTCACACTTCCACCGTTTGCTGCCTGCCTGAACAAATTTCTATGGAGTCTACTTGGGGTATAGAAATATTTATGCAAACATTTCCAGGCAAAATCCTAAATCTTCTAGATTTCATTGCATATTTGGGAAATATACCTATATACTTCCATTGTTTCTTTGTGAATTGCTTATCCAATCTCTCTTCCCAATCCTATCTAACCTCCTCTGATTGATTCTTATACTTATCATGCAATATTTTATATACTCTACTAATTATTCCATTTTTATGGTAGCTTCTGTTCTAGATTCTACTAAAAACTCTGCCAATGCTGGTCCTTCATTTTGGACCCACTTATTTCTTTCTCTTTGCCTATTCTCTCATATCAATCCCTGACAGGGAAGGCAGTCTATAACCTGTAGTCCAAATAAATTCTGGAAATCTTCCCATTCTATCATCTTTCCCTCTCTACTTATTTCCCCCAATACCTTGTTTTTTTTTTTGCCAGTTTTTTTCCAATTAATTCAATCCTCATTTGCTTATTGTCTATATCCCTAACTGCAGTCATCCCTATCGGCAGAATCACTTTTCTCCAAGCCTGTGTTGGCTTAGTTCTTAGAATACTTTCTGCTACTTTATGGATATAATATTCTGAATGATTATTGTTATTTTCCTTAAAAGCCTGCATCCAAAATCCCAGTCTCTCTTTGTTTCTTGAGCTTCTTCCTTGTTTCCTCATCATCCCTTTCTACCTTAAAATAGAGTTTTCTGTTTGTGCTATGTATAGGAATCTTAACTGTGTAGCACTGAAATACTCTTCCAAATTGGGTAAACCCAATCTGCTATGTTATACTGGAAGAATCTGCTTATCCCACTTGGCTCTTGATGCCCTCCCCTCCTAGATAGCAGCCACCATTATTAGACACAGCAAGCCCTTACCATGTCTATGCAATTCTGATTCTGTATCATAGCTCAGAAAAATCATCTCCCTCATCAGGCCAATCTGCCCATCCAGCATCTGCAACAGTGCATCCGGCAGGGAATCATTAAAGTCTCCCAATTCACTACATTCCCAGAAAATATGCTCCCAATTATCACTTTCTTCCCTGTCACACTTCCACCGTTTGCTGCCTGCCTGAACAAATTTCTATGGAGTCTACTTGGGGTATAGAAATATTTATGCAAACATTTCCAGGCAAAATCCTAAATCTTCTAGATTTCATTG
Source organism: Protopterus annectens (assembly GCF_019279795.1). NCBI lineage: Eukaryota > Metazoa > Chordata > Ceratodontiformes > Protopteridae > Protopterus > Protopterus annectens. The sequence goes on along the minus strand of NC_056741.1, from coordinate 892,023,458 downwards.
CATATTTGGGAAATATACCTATATACTTCCATTGTTTCTTTGTGAATTGCTTATCCAATCTCTCTTCCCAATCCTATCTAACCTCCTCTGATTGATTCTTATACTTATCATGCAATATTTTATATACTCTACTAATTATTCCATTTTATGGTAGCTTCTGTTCTAGATTCTACTAAAACTCTGCCAATGCTGGTCCTTCATTTTGGACCCACTTATTTCTTTCTCTTTGCCTATTCTCTCATATCAATCCCTGACAGGGAAGGCAGTCTATAACCTGTAGTCCAAATAAATTCTGGAAATCTTCCCATTCTATCATCTTTCCCTCTCTACTTATTTCCCCCAATACCTTGTTTTTTTTTTTGCCAGTTTTTTTCCAATTAATTCAATCCTCATTTGCTTATTGTCTATATCCCTAACTGCAGTCATCCCTATCGGCAGAATCACTTTTCTCCAAGCCTGTGTTGGCTTAGTTCTTAGAATACTTTCTGCTACTTTATGGATATAATATTCTGAATGATTATTGTTATTTTCCTTAAAAGCCTGCATCCAAAATCCCAGTCTCTCTTTGTTTCTTGAGCTTCTTCCTTGTTTCCTCATCATCCCTTTCTACCTTAAAATAGAGTTTTCTGTTTGTGCTATGTATAGGAATCTTAACTGTGTAGCACTGAAATACTCTTCCAAATTGGGTAAACCCAATCTGCTATGTTATACTGGAAGAATCTGCTTATCCCACTTGGCTCTTGATGCCCTCCCCTCCTAGATAAAGTACTTCAGCTCTTTATTAATTGCTATCCACAACTCTGGTTGATACAAATATGCCTGACCTGTGTATAAGACTAAAGGGGCTAAAACATTTTAACTACTTGTATCTTATTATTTATATCCATACAACAAAGCTTCATTTTCCCAGTTTTTGCATTTTCTTTTGTTTAGTCTCTTCTCACATACCCTTAACTGCCACACTAGAAACATTTTTAATCCATGCTCCTAAATGCTTCATTTTATCATGTCTCCATAAATATGGATATTCCTGAACCAATTCATGTGTGGGCACATATTTTACCGCTATTGCCTTTGTTTTAGCTTCATTAATTTTCTATCCTGAAAATATCTGAAACTGCCTTAAAATGTTCCACAACACTATAATCTCTCTTTCTGGTTTTGTCATGTGTAAATAATATCATCTGCAAATAAAGCCAGCTTTTTTTGAGTACCAAACCAATTATATCATTGGATTTCTGAGTGCCTTATTTTCTTTGCCAGTGGTTCTAAATATAATGGAAATATAAAGGGGAAAGATGACACCTCTGCTTAGTTCCTCTGCTGAAGCAGAACTTATCAGAGAGGACCCCCAGCCAGTTTCATTTTTACCTTTGATCCCTCGTATATCCTCCTAATCAACCTTATATTTTTTTCAAGAAATGCAAATGCTTCCATTGCCCTGCTCATAAAGTCCCAGATTACTCTGTCAAATGCTTTCTCTACATCAAGACCCACCAACAATAGTATTTTCTTGCTTTCTGTTTCCCTCTGGATCATCAATGTTTTGTTAATGTTGTCAAATGTTTGCCTCCCCTCTACAGAACCACATTGATCCATATCTATCAGTTTTGGCATTACTTTTGCCGTTCTTTTAGCCATTATATACAGGAACATTTTATAATCATGACTTAGTATTGGTATGAAGGTGAATCTGATGGATCTTTACCCTCTTTAGGTATTACAGCTACCACAGCTTTCTTCCAGGATGTTGGTACTTCTTCTCATGTTAAAATACTGTTAAACAATACCTTCCAGATCTTCATCAATTTTTTTTCCTCCTAGCTTCCAATCTTCCACAGGTATACCATATATTCCTGGGGACGTTCCTGTAGATTGGTTTTACATCACAATTTTTAACTCATCTCCTTCTAGCCTAACTGTTAGTAATTGGCCTCATCTACCTCTAAGCTTGGCATATTTAATAATTCTATAAACATTTCCATTTGTATCTTTTCTTGATTTTCATATTTCTCTGCTTTATAGAGACTTTCATAGTATTTCTGAAATATTTCTACAGGATCTCTTGTTACCTTCCTTGTTTCAGGCTCCCTAAGTTTGACAATAGCCCTTTCTACTTTCTGTTGCCAAAGTTGTTGTGCTAAATGTTTTTGTGCTCTAATGTTACTATCAAAAATCAGTTGCTTAATAGCAACCTTTCTAAATTTGTGCATATTATCATGGTAATCCCTTATTTTCTGCCTAGCATTCTGCAGTTGATCCTGTTCTCATTCTGTGAGATTCCCTGTATTCTGCAATACTTTAACATTTGTCTGTCTCTCTAAATAATTCTTGTTACTTCTTAACCATACCTCCCTTTCTTTTATTTCCACCCTGTTTTTAAACTACACCTTAATTTTATCACATTCCATAGCTATATTTTCAGAAGAAATTTCTATCCTCTCTAACAGCTCCTGAATAATCTCCATTCCTCGCTTTTTAACAAATAGGTGGGAAACTGCCAATGTCTCATTTTTGCCAATGTCTCATTTTTATTTCATTACCCTGTGCTTTTATTTTAGCTATTATTGGTAAATAATCTGAAATAGTTATTGGGTGAGTATCAAGACCATCAAGTAAATGCACATGTTCCTGTGAAATGCAAATTCTGTCTAACCAGTCCTATTTTTATATCTTAACAAATAACATGTAAATTCACTCTAAACTCATATTACTGAATTCACATCTTCCATGCCAAATACATTCATAAATTTCTTCAAAAATCTATCCTCCTTTGTTATATTCTCCCTTCTGGGCCCCCCAGCCACATATTCAGTGCTGCAAATCAAATTCCAGTCCATACCTATAATTAATATTCATTGCTGAAAACTGATTATTTATCCCAGAATTTTCTTAAGCTCCATTATAGCAGTTTTAGGTGGAATGTAAATACATACCAGTGCAATCCTCCTCCCTTGCCACTAGCCCCTTAGCACTACAAATCTGTCTTTATCTTTCTTATCTTCTTATATCACTATTGGAGCTCCTCTTGCAATTAATATAAGTACTCCTCTTTTGCTTTGCCCCAGGTATTCTGATGAATAACCATCCTGGAAACCTCTCTTTATCAAATTCACATGTTCATTTCTTTCTAAGTGTGTCTCCTGTAACATAGCTATCTGCACTCTGCATTTTTAATATAGTTCACTACCCTTTCTTTTTTGTATTTATCTGTGAGGCTCTTTACATTTAAAGACATTACAGAAAGCATTGTTGTATTTAAAAGTTATCATACCCACCTGTTATCTATAACACCTTTTTTGTTAAATGTCTAGTTCTAGCTTTTGTTACATGCATACACCGTTTGGCAGGTTGAACTTTTATACAGTTGTTTCTTGTCATATCCATTTGAGACTATGTCAAATCTTATAAAACATTTTGTTTTATTGAAAGCCCTCAAACAAAAGAAAACCACACCCCAATAACCCTCTAACACCTATTAACTTAATAGTAACACACAAAACTATGTACACCTTCAAATATTGAAGTTTTACCCTTCTAATAGGAACAAAAATCCCAAACTGACTGCCACACTTACAGATTTGAGTTAACCTTAAAGAAAAGTTATCCATGCTAAGACGCATGGTGCAGCCTGTGCATCTCTTAAGTGCTGATTGGTTTTGTCTTATCTGTATAGCTCTCTCAGCTGGGAAAACTTCTGAATACTTTCACAGAACATTATCTACCTTGGGAAAACCCCAAAAATGTTTTCAGAGAACATTATCTCCTGACCAATTACTCTTTTCTTTTTTTTTTCTCTCAGCCAGTCACTCTCCACTAGACGTTAGCTAGTTTCTCTTTATCAGATTGTATCCATGGAGATGTGAGAATCAGGCAGCCAGTTTCTCTTTTATCAGACTGTTTCCATGGAAACATGAAAGACCAGTTGCAGAATTTTTACTCAGCATGCATGTATTTGCTAGAAAACAGCCTCATGATATTCAGTGTTCTTTTTCATTTACTTGCTCTCTCTTAGAACTAGTTACTAAATCAGTTTAGGGTCTTTAATGAAGTCATTCCCCCATGCAAGATGAAAAAAGTACATTATTTTTTTTTATCATGCTTTTTAACCAGGGTTTTTTACATTGCAGTGCCTACATTTCTTAAAACTGAACAAGAAGGAAGAGACAAGAAGGGAGAAAGAAAAGAAAAAAAAAAACATCAGCACCTATTTACAATTCCAAGTACACTTAAAATAACTGAAAAACTATACCTTATAGAACATAAAGAAAACCACATGCCACAAAATTATTATTTAAGAAAAAAATCTTTATTTGCCGTTAACTTTCTCCCTCCCCTTCCCCTCCCAAAGGCACTTTTCTGAATATTAATGACATGAAGTAGGGCATATGCTTTAAAGTCCTCCACAAGTCCAACAAATTCTGAAAAAGTTCAATATTTGCAGATTTCCTTGTTCTGTCATATTTCACAAATATAATTATTGCATTGTAATCCCATATTAAGTTATTGGTTTTATTACTGTTCATCTCCTAAATCCTGTCTCTGTTTCATTTCCAACATACTTTCTATTCTTTTAGTCAACTCTCATGTTCCCTTCCTTCTCTCAAACATTTTCCTTTGAAAATTTTGAAAAAGGTTTCACATGTACAGTCTCTCTGTGGTCTTTATTACTAGGAGAATGAGAAGCAGAATCTCCTTCTGTTTTACAGTTCACTTTTTGTTGGACAAACTTTTGTATTTCCTCCTTAGCATGTAGTTCATCAAAAATTATTGTGTCCCTCCAGAGAAGAATACCTTGAAAATAGCTGGGTACAGCAGTTTGAATCTCACACATGCATTTCAACATTCCCTTAATAGTGGAATACATTTGCTCCTCTTCTGTCTGGTGTACAATGATTAATCATTCTCCATAAACACTCTACTGTCTCCCACTTTTAGTATTTTATCATTCTGCCACAGTTTTGTCAGAATCAGCTCCTTCTGCTTGTAAGATTGCATCCTTACTATTAAAGGTCTAGGTGGCTTTCTTTTAGCCAGGTTTTGAGCGTTCCTTTCAACTAACAACTCCTGCTGTGGAGTACCAGTCCAGTTGCTTATTTGCACTTTCATAATATTAGTGCAGTCTGTTCCTTCCAGCTTCACTTGTATACCTGAAAATCTCAGGCTGCCCTATGTGCTCTGTCCTCTAATTCTATTATTTTTTGGAACATCTCTTCCTGAGCAGTGTCATATTCAGCCAGCCTTTTCTTCATTTTGACCTCTGATTTTTGCAGCTTTATCATCTCATCTGAATATCTGTTTAAAGTTTCTTCCATTTTTGTCCAGCCTTTTCTTATTTGTGTTGATATACTCCATCAGTGTTTTGTTTATTTTAACCAGGTCTTTATGCAGTTGTCTTATATTTTCCTGTAGGTTACTGGAAGTCATATCTGAAGGTTGCATTGCTTTTTGCTGAACAGTTTCAGAACTTTCCCCAGTCAGTGCTTCTTCTTCACTTTTTGTTGCTGATTTGTTTCCAACTCTTCTGTATTTCTTTATTCCTGGCATCCAGGCAGTGCACTTATTAGCCAGTTACTGAAATTTACCCATAGACACAAGTCTGCTGGCCTTCTCTGCTGAGTTTCTGTTTTCACATTGGCAGAGTTAGAAATAAGCTGTTACTCAAAGTGCAGCCATCTTGGAAGTCTCTTTCTTCCTTCTTGATCCTTACTTCCCCACTACCTGCCAACTATAACATACAGATCCCTTTACTTAATCATTCTACTACTCAGCGTATCTTCTATTCTTCTCCTGCCACTGCACTATCTCTTATCCTACCATGACTCTATAATAGCTCTCAACATATCTCCAACTCTGACCCAACAACCTATTCATACTTCCTCCCTACACTCTCCACACATCACACCAAACCTATTTAATGATGCCCCTTACCTTTACTCCAAATATAAATGGATTAAGTCCATTTTGACTCAAACTCAAACAAAATTAAGTGGAAAAATGCTCTCCAAAGACAAGTATCAATAATTTCCCAACATACTAAAATCCTTCTAGGAAGAGACATTCACCCTAATCCTGGCTACACCTCTCACAATGAACATCAAGACAATTCTTTTCCACACACCCTACTACTAATCCTGTAATAGTCAACCCCAAACCCTAGTAATGTAACTTTAGTGGCCATAAATGCTAGAAACATAAGAAATAAAATTGCTGAATTACATGCCTGGATTTCCCAACATAAGCCTGATATTCTCGCTGTAACTGAAACTTGGCTTAAGCCCAGCATAAACCACTCCAAAACTACACATCCCATCTATAATATCATCTGTGATGACTGTATAAATAGGAAAGGTGGTGATATTGCTTTAATATTTCCCAACAACTAAAGCATTTCCACTTACAACAAACCAATATCAAAATTCAGTTCAACAGAGCTTCTTATTACTTTCCTGAAATTAAACAATTATAAACAAATATGTATTACTGTTCTTTACATCCCTCCTGGTGACAATGGAGCTATACTTGAAGATAACCTACATTGGATATTCAAAACATTTCCACAAGCAAAAATACTACTAGGGGATGTGAATGCCAATTGTTTGGACATAAACTCTAACTTGCCTACATCTAGCATGAACTTACATGGTTTCACACAGCTAATTAGTAGCCCCATACATTATAGCAAGGCATCAAATTCCCTATTAGACTGGATCCTAGTATCAGACCCTAGTAAATACAACACCACAGGTACAATATCTGACTGTTTCAGTGATCATGTCCCTATCTATGCAACCAGACATCTCAAACATCCACTTGAATAGCATATTTATAAAACAAAATATAACCTTAACACGTTTAACCCAGAAATGTTCATTACTATCCCATCATCTATTAACTAGAACTTATAAAAAAATCCTCCCATTTGATGATGCTTTAAATTAATTCAGTACAACCTTCCTGAATATCATAAATACCCTTGCAATTCCAAGAAAGAAGAGACTAAAAATGAATAATGCAATTTGGTTATCCAAAAAGAGTAGAATGCTAATGCAGGATAGAGAAAAAGCATGAAAAGAATGGCAAAATTATAAGACACCAAAATATCTTGAAAACTTAGCAGTGCTTTGCAGACATACTAAAAAGCAAATTAATGAAGACAGAAAACTAAACTATCAAAACTTTCTGGATAATAGTAAACATAACCCTAAAAAATTCTGGACAGCCATTAAGGAACTTTTGCATCTCAGCCATATATTCATTCCTAACCCCTCTCCCGATAACTCATTACTCAAAACCACAATAGAATTCAACTCTTATTTCATATATGGCATACCATCTCTAAACAAGAATTCCCAAACATCTAACCTAACCCTGCCCAGCAGTCACATATCACCACATCCACTATCACCTTCAAACATGTGCCCACATCACATATAATACTACTCTTAAACAAACTCAAACCATGCTCAACTTCAGCTGATGACCTTCCTAGTGAATACCTTAAAATAGCAGATGATAGCATTGTTTACCTGTCTCAATTCTTATACGCAGATCAATCCAGGAAAACCACATTCACTCTCTCTTTAAAAAGTCACACATTATCCCTCTGCACAAAGAAAGAAATTCAACAGACATTACTAACTTTACACCTATATCAATCTTACCCATCCTCTCCAAAATACTTGAGAAATGTATTCAAAAACAATTGCTCAACTAACTCCTACAGGAAGAACTCCTATCCCCACACAACATAACTTCTGTCCTTCCCATAGTACGAACACTGCATCTCTAACCTATATAGATACTGTCAATAAAGCTAGATTTAACAAAAAAAAATAGTCTCTTCCTTATTTCTAAGTTTGTCTAAAGCCTTTGACGCAGTTTCACAGCCAATATCTTCTTCAAATGCCCTCATTAGGTGTCTCTCAGCCCACACTTCTGTGGCTCAAAAGCTACCTATCCAGTAGGTATCAAACAGTAAAATGACACTCCATCCTCTCTTCATACCTTCTGGTCACCACCGGTGTACTATAAGACTCTAACCTTGGCCTCTTTAACATTTTCACTAAAACCCTCCACACATTCACACAACAGACCTCTGTAATACAGTACACAAATAACTCCACACTCATTTACACATCTGATAGTTTGGCACACTCAAAAAACATTATTCAAGAAGTTTTAACAGCTACTAAAACAAAACTTTGTAACTCACAGCACATGCTCATCTGTAAAAACAAAATGCTACTTTTTCCCCCAAAACAAAATTTTAATTCCTCTCTCTTGATAATACAACCATTGACGTCACTTCTCATAAGAAATTATTAGGGGTGATAGTGGATAATAATTTTCAATTTGACCTTCATTTAAAAATTGCATAAGAAAACTCATAAAAAAATAGGGATGCTTTATAGAGCCAAAAACTTTTCTGCCAACACAACTAAAGCTATACTTGCCACTACGTATCTCATCCCCACACTTATTTATGGTGCTCTCATCCTTACTAACCTTCAGGCATCACAAAAATTAAAACTTGAACAATGCTATAAAAAAGGTGCGAAATTTGCTGCAAATACCACTTTTGGAACCCACCACTGTATAGCACTAAAAGCCTAAACTGGTTAGAACTACCAAACCATCTAACATTTACACAGCTTCTTAACACCTATAAAATTATTCAGAATCCATCTACTTGTCCAACACTAAATAAAATAACTATGTTCCTAGTCGGTCATTATAATCCAGTGACCGAAAACTCCTGTCTGTCCATAAACCTATCAAATCTGCTGAACATTGTCTGTACTTGTACCATGTTGCTAAGGCCTGTAACGTCTTATATTTTATCAGGTCAGTACACCCCTCCCATCCATCCAAACCACTCTTAAAGACTTCCTAGTCAAAATCTAGCTCTGTTCTTGTTCAACACCAGGATAAACTATATCCCTAAATGTGAACAAATAACTATTTGTACCTTACAATTACTAGATCTAAAGTAGTCTAATTTCTTATTTGTATAATTGGTCAAGTGGGAGATTGAAAAAGTTAGTCAAGGTTGTCTGTTTGCAACATTATGTTGAGCAGAGCTTTTTCAGGTCATATTGCAGTAAAGTTAAAATAGCCATGTATTATAGAGTTTTTTGAGAATCCTTTAGGCCACACATTTAGCAACAATTGTTGTAGTGTAGACAAAGAGGATATTGTTGTAGATGAGTGTGTACACCTAGCATCAAGTGGTAAAGGATCTATCCCAGCATTTTATCAACCATTGCATTTGCTGTGGTATGGTGTGGATAAAGACGCTAATGAAGGTAACTGCTTTACCAATAGCATTGGGCCACCACTCTGTCAACTGGTCTTTAACAAAGAAAATATTATAGCTGGAATGAATGCCATTTGAGGGACAAAATTTGTCTTTTGATCATTTCTGTGCGGTATCTTTAATATGGGGTTGTTCCACTGTCAGCTATGTCTCTAGAGTGGTCCATTTGTCACTAATGCTACATGTATCTTTACTGGTGACTTTTATTCACTTATTATTGAGTCTCAAACTAGTCTTGTTAGATAGAAAATTAAGACTGATAGGACATTGATAAAGGTGGGCATCCCATTAGAGCTTCCTTAATACATCTTTCAACTTGGCTATGGGGACTAGAATAGTCTGTAGCATGTTAATGCCTTCTTGTCTTTTTATGTTCACAATATAATGTAAAACAACAGAAATATATAAGGTAGCAGAAACAACCATGGTTAGAAATAGGCTTTATCCACGATTTAGAAAAAAGGTCTATATTTGTGCACAGGTTAGCGCTTTCACATTTCGCTTCTTCAGACCAATAAAGTGCAAGAACATCAATGGTGCTTAAATACATTAAGTCAACCAATCCTAAAATTCATTCAATTATATTCAGAACATTTTTTTTAAAGTCATATCATCCTATATTACATAATTTAATAACATGATTATCCCTAAATAAAAACTTCATAAAAACAACCTAATATGTTAATGTATACAAATAAACTAAAATAAAATTATATATAGGTTCATAGGTTCATAGGTTCATACTAGGCTATCTGCCCCAGGGCATTTATAAGCCTAGCCAGAGTGTGTTTGGCTTTCGCCACCCATTTTAAATGAATTTTGCTATGCCCTTTTTCGAGGTTAGTATACTGTGCCTCTGTCTAACAGTGACACAGAAGTGATACCCGGGGTAAACCTACTATCTCCCATCCACTCATCAAGATTCCTCTTGAAGAGAGTCAATGAGGGACTCTGCCTAACCTGGACTGTGATTTTATTCCAGAGTGAAGGGAGCCTCTGGGTTATGAATCTGTCCCTCCAGCCTGTCCTATTTATTTCAGTGCTGAGGTTCAATAACCTTACATATACCAAACCTTTTCTAAAAATGTGATTTCATCACTAGTTATAACAACGAATCAATGTCTGAAATATTTCAAAATAGTACACAGAAAAATAATTTTAAAATGGTCGTAGCCAGCTAGAATTATAACTAGATAATTATAACTAAATCAGTTTTTAACAATTTTTCTGGACTTAAGAAAGGGCTTCATCGAAGCCCTCTCATTAAGGCCACTGCCTCTATCAGCCCTAAGTCTCATAAGCCAACAAGTCTCTTTCTTCTCTATAGCATTTTGAATGTCTCCTTCTCTTATACTAGGTGAGATCACATCTATTACTAAAAATCTAAACTGATGATCTTTACCACAATTCATCACATGCTTGGCCAACGCATTAGTAGGTGACATAATTCTAATGGCATAAAAATGTTTCCTTATACGGTTTTTCAAAAGTCTGTTAGTCTTCCCTACATAAAATGACCGGCATACATTACAAATTGCCATATATACCACATGAGGGGTATTACAATTAGCATATAAAGAAAAATTAAACTGTTTTCCTATGTCTGGATGAATAAAACTACTACTAGAATCAATATATGTACAGAAATTACATTGTTCACAAGAATAAGTTCCTTTCATTTTTCTCTCTAGTTGAATATTCTTAGTTTTGGGGTGACATAATAATCTTTTAAGGTTCGGTTTATTCTTGAACCTAAACTTTGGTCTGTCTCCCACTATTTCATGTATTGCTGGATCAGTAGTTAAAATATCCCAGTGTTTGTTAATAGCTTCAAATACTATATTGTTATCTGTAGTAAAATACATAGGAATCTGTCTTTCAAAACATATGGTAGGTGTAGAATCCATATTTGTATATGTTTCATTATGTGAAAAATATGGAGTAGCTCTATTTAATGTCAAATCATGGATCTCACTAAGCCTTTGATGTACTTCATTTTTCTTATACCCTCTGTCAACCAATCTTCTCTCTAAAACATTTAACTCTTTATGAAAACCTTCTTCTGATGCATTCAGATGTGATACCTGCATGCCTTGTCCCTTTATGATATTTCTAAAGGTATACTGTGGATGCATGCTTCTCCTATGTAATAAGGAACAATCATGTTATTATTAAATTATGTAATACAGGATGATATGACTTTAAAAAAAATTTTCTGAATATAATTGAATGAATTTTAGGATTGGTTGATTTAATGTATTTAAGCATCATTGATGTTCTTGCACTTTATTGCACACTTTAGTGCACAAATAAAGACATTTTTTTCTAAATCATGGATACTGGAGCCTATTTCTAACCGTGTTTGTTTCTGCTACCTTATATATTTCTGTTGTTTTACTTTTTACTATTCTGATAGCAGAACATTCGCTCAGTGGGTAGAACAATAGTACTATTGTTCGTAACAATATAATATATTGAGTTTATATAGAGAGGAAATGTGTATAAGAACATGAGTAGTACAATGTGTATGTCGTGTTGTCGTAGGGGGATGTATGTGAGGATGATGTCCATGATGTAAAGGGAAGGAATAAGACAGGAAAAGATGAAGCTGCAGGAAAAGAAAAATTTGGTTAGCTCCATAATATGAAAATGAAAGGGTACCAATAAGAAATACTTACGAAAGTAAATAAGATCTTTTAGAAATATGGCCTAGTGTAAGCTATTATAACCACAAGATGAAGTAACTGGTGGCATAGATTGTGGGGTAAAGAGCTCATGTTTGAGATTACTTATGAAGAGGTATAAACACAACTAAAGAAGAGAAAGAGGAAGGAAACATGCAACATGGAACAATCTGTCTCCTAGGTTGAGTAGTTACAGAAATACTTGCATGACTAATCTATCCTATTTGCCACCTAGATAGATGAGTACAATGGGGCAAAGTAGAGCAACTTAACTGACACCTATGTTGAGGAGGTAGAGCAATAGTGTAGTAAAGTGAATGAGGCTTAGCCTATTTGCCACGTAGGCAGAATCAAGGAAGAGTGCAGTGGTGCAAAAGTGAACAACCTATCTGCTACCTAATTTGAGGGGGTAGAAAAATAGTGTAATAAAGTATGGTATGGTAAAGAATAGTTATGGTAGAGGCAAGGAGGTAAAACTGGTTCCTAAGTGAACTAATATATGAGGAAGAACTTGAAAAGCTTAAGAAACCCCAGGCTGATGGTAAAATACAGAAGTTCCAAATAGGTAATCCTATTAGCCAAACAGGGCTATCAGAGAAGATTTAAGCACACTATCTACACTTAGGTAGTCAGGGAGAGGAAATAAATGACACATAGAAGGAAATAGAGGGAATATAATTCAGCATGAACATTAATGTGGTTGAGGTTTGAAGTGAAGGTGTGGGAATAGAATTTAGTTATATGTGTACACATATCTTGAGGGAAGAAGAAAAGACTGAGGGAGTACCTAGAAACGTAGAGTAGCATGGACATAGTTTGTGAAAATTATAAGTAGGCTTTTGGTAAGGGGCGAAGTAATAAGGTATGTCTAGATGAGGAAGAGTAGGGAAGAAATGTGCAGTTAAAGTAGGAGAAATGTAGTATTTTTGTTGTAAGTTGTAAGGCCAAGAGGTGATAAAGAAAGCATGAAGGAACAGAAAGTAGAAGAAAGAAGAGTACGAGTGGCTGATCAATGTTTTTTTTTTGAGGTGCATGCAATGATCAAGAAGTGTGATAGCAGTAACAATGACGTGTAATAGATTCTAGACACAGCAGAAATTTGATGGATGGATTTGTAATGGAGTAGAGTATTACCGGAAGAGGAAGTCACTTGCTGATGAGTGATTGAAGGGTGAATTTAAAAGCATGTGTGATGTTGGTGGATATGATAGGATACGGTTGTATGATGTAATAGAGAATGATAGATTAATTTGTGTGATGCTGAAGTATGCCATAGGCTGGCTTGTTGGAAGGAGGGGTTACGTAAGTATGCATTTATTGATGTGTGTGTGGGTGAGACTGGGGTTAGGGTGGAGAGTGAAGGGAAATTTAAACCCTTTCATGGATCCAGTGAGTCACAGGACAGAGAGTAAAGAACAGGAGAGTAGTATCCATCAGGAAAAAGGCAACAAGTAAATCCCAGGAGGGTTGAGAACAGCTTTGGGTAATAGTATGTCAGGAAGAAAAATAGGCCTATTTGCCACATAGACAGAACTGCAGTAGGAAAAAGGTAGGCATTGAGAAAAATGAGGATTAAATGAGTGATTAAATATAAAAATGTAACATGGGTAAGACAGAAAGTAATGAGGTCAGGGAAAAAGTATGAGGATATACTTGCCTGTGTGCTACTGATATCCAGAGAATAGCGACTCTTAGCTGTAGCAAACATTAGTGCTAGCAAGCCTGATATTATACATATTGAAAAACAAATATAGATAATGGCTAACAGTCGGTGAGATAAAGACTTAGGCCAATGCCTTTAATAAAAAAAAACATTGAAAAAGCAATGGTCAGTAAGTGCAAAGGATATGCTGGCCTTCCAAACTGGAACGACTTGCATTAAGCTGGAAGATGTTAGTATAAAGTTGTCAGATTCCTTTTATTTTTGATTTCACCATGAACCAACGAGAAGCTAGAATTACTGAGACTGAAGGCAACTTAACTACAACTAGTCAACACAGCTTCAGTTAAAATAAATCTTGGTATCAGAAATTGCAGATTGTGACTATACAGTATATAAAACACTTTAGCTGACTTGTTTTAATGGACTTGATTATTCAAATAACAAATAGAATTAATAGCTAGGTAGAAGAAAATTGAACTAATACACTGAGTGAATAAAGAGGAGTTGGATATATTTTTGCAAATACTCAGAAATACTTGTATGGAGATGAATTCATTAGGCCCTTTTGTCTCTTACACTGAAGAGATTATGCTAGAATTTTATTTTTTGACCAAATATAAGCTTACTAGCCAAAACATTTGTTTAGGAATGACCTGAACAGTAATTAGTACAAACAGTTCATAAACAGACAGTGCAACTGGGCTAACTAAATTATAACCTCTATGACTATATGCATAGTTGACAGCATAGGTGGGCTTGCATTTCCACAATTATAGCCTAAAACAATAACAGCAATGCAGAGATATAATGCAATTATAATTTGCCATTTGTAATTAACATGCTGCTTCAGGAAGAACCATGCATGCTACATCAAATAGTAGCAGATATAAGCATCTAATACAGAGCCTCGTGCATTGATATGATACTGTATCACTGAGTCAGTGCACAATTCTTCTACATGCAAATGTTGGCAGCTAGGTAATTAGTTTGCATGTGTATGTGTTTAGGTTTTTGGATATTTACTTCTTCTTACCTAGGGAATGGAAGACAGAGACAGAGAAAGTAACCTATCTGATCTGATACAGTATTTTCAAACAGTATAAAATACAGGCTATGACGGCCTTAACTCCAGGTAATTCCCTGTCCTCTGTGCCTCAAGGAGCAAGTGTTGAGCAGAATAAAAATACCTGTAAGGAATGTGTCTGGATAATATATTTGTAAATTGTGAATCCACGTTTATTGTGAAGAAGTTTGTTTGCATTGGTTTAAACAGTAACTATTATCCCATTTATACTTACCTTTGAAAACTATTAAAAAACATTTCAGCAGTAAATCTGCAATCTGGGTGGCAGGTGGTTTATAATTTGTGGCATATTTAGAATCTTCATCTTCTCATAGGCTGTAATAGGCAATACAATTGCTGGTACTTGCGTATTATCGCAACCACATTTCTTACCTCGCATAATGCATTCTGTTTTTGCGAAATTACTTCATCAGAAAAGCAGGGGAACTGTGAGCCTGTATGTGTCTTACTTCTTTGTACACCTTTTGAAAAGATCTCCCTAAATCAACCATTGAGAAACAGTTGTGATTCATGGTTGTCGCATCCACTAACTCCATATGAAGCCATTTTCTTACAAGAATGTTGTGTCTCTATTCCTTACTTATGCCATGAGGCTGTTCTTCTTGAACGTCAGGCTCCTTTTTAATTTTTTTCTCATTCTTACTGCACTTAAAACTGTGCATTAAGCTGATGTTAACCTAGAGTTTACATACATTTGTAGTAGCAGACAAGGACTCAAGCTTTGATGCTAATTTCTCAACAGTGAGTCGCTTGCAACCTGCTTGCGAAAACCCGATGTAAATGATCATTTCTGCCCCAGAAAAATGGAGACAGCTTACTTAATTTTTACCATGTCACATTGTGTTAGGGATGTTTTCTGGATTTGAATTAGTTGGCAGTGACATTAAGTAATCTACATTTGGATGTGGATACTTTGATAATTTACGACATTTCCGCGTGTACTTGTATTCTGCTTTACGTCTATTCGTAGTTCAAGTGGTGACAGAAAGCTGTAAAACAACAAATTGCTCACTGTTTATTAAGACATGAGCTATTTCACTGAACCATAATGATAGTTCACTGACACACACTCTTCCCAAGACAGTTTTACTATATATTTCAGCAGGAGAATGGCTCGTAAATGAACCGCTTCACCTGCTCTGAATGTGGTTGCGATAATACGTAAGTGCCCAATTGTTTTCAGAACTTTAAACCTTTGTATTAGGATTAAGGAATTTCTCTATCCTGTGTCCTGTTTGGTGAATTATGGTCAAGTTTATATGATGCGTCAGATTTTTAACTTATTCAGATAAACATGGTGTAACTCATTCAACAATATTGATGAGAAGTATTCACACAAAATTTCTATTGGCTGGGAATGCAAATACAACAGCTGCCTCTTTTAATTGCAGTGACTATAATTAACATCTTTCAAAATTTCAAGCTATCATTGTGAACAAGGGGGTATATACAAAGTCTGAGGTTATGGTTCCTCATATTATCCCCACCTTACTCCAAGGTACAGCAACCTTAGGGTATTGCATTTAGTGGTCATGTGATGGCATAGACCCTCATGTAATGTGGAGGGGAGCATCCCCCTGAAAAGCATCTTGACTGTACAACAGTGATTGTTGTATGTCACATTTAAACTGATGAAATTAGATAAGCTTTTCTAATTTTTTATGCCTCCCTATCCCAAGTAAGGGACCTGAGAATGTAAGCCTCACAAGTGCTTCACAGTGGCAAAGTTCTTTTAACAGTGCTTTGTTGTACATGGTTAGCAGAGATGAGCTGTACCATGTGACTTTTGAACTACAACAGTACCAGTCAAGAAAGGCCTCATATAGGTCTCAGAATAATGACTAAAGAAAGCTGGAGTATGTAGACTTGAATTATGCAAGTACTTAAAAGAAACCTTATACCTTCACTTTTTTTTTTAGATCTGTGTGCCAATTTGAAAAGTAGCACCATAAGATACTATACAGGCTACTGCAAGCTGGTTGTGGCCAGCAATGTCAAGATGTTTGGGCAAATTCAAGAAAAAAAGAGTCCCCCTCCCAGCCACATACTGCAGAAGGATAAAGCTCTGACTGCACTCCAGCCAACCCATGTTCAACGAGCACCAAGAATGCTGGAGGGAACATGTGGGGGTGGATGGGAGTGAGAGCCCGATGCTGACTCATCCTTCCTGAGAGGGAGGTATGTAGGCTGCCTAAGCTGCCTGCAAGATCAGCATTAAGAGCCAGGAAAGCTCCACGCTGCAGGTGGTGCACTTCTTTGGCAAGATGCTGCACATGTGCGGAAGTGAGCATGCATCTTCTGCAGGCAGCCATTACACAGTTCGCAAGGCTGCTACATGGTGGTGGAAGTTAGGCCACACTCCCTGCACCCATGTAATGATGAACTAGTATTCCTGATCTACTCTCCAGCCCCTCACATGGATTGGGTTGAGTTTGGGGGAGGCTAAGGGTGGTCCAGTAGACTGAGTTAAAGAGGATAGGAGCTGATGGTCAGCTGTGTAGAGCTAGGGTATGGTTAAAAAAAATCACCTAAGCACTGACATCTATGTTGGTAGCCCAATATTTCATCTGAAACGTTTAACTGCTGCATCAGTAAGATGACCTGAAGGAATCCATGGTTTGAGATGACAGTTTCCAAGATATCAGTAATTGCTAATTCGATGGAGAAACTTAGATGCAAACTAAATGGGAGTGAACTGCCTATAGTTTGAACATTAGCTTTTTTGCTATTCTTATATAGAAGAATTATGCACACCTCCCCTAACCCCAAAAACCCTACAGTGCTTAATGATAATGTGTGTAATGGGGCCATTGTGATAAGATTAGCTATATTTAAATATTTTGGAGGTACATTATGTTTTACTGTTAATCATTGCTCTCCTGGCTACATAATAATGCAAGGAATACTCTTTCAAGAGTTTAAAATAATATATGAGATAAAAGTGATATATGTGCTCTGATTTTCATATACCTGCCCTTAAACAGGTAGCACTTTCCTTTCCTTTTCAACCATTTATGTTTCTTTGTTTCATGCACATCAGTTTAAATGCCTTACTCTTCATTTCTAGTTTTTTTTATTTATCCTTTGTTGAGCGGGTTAGTCCCACTAATATAGTAATCTCTTTTCAAGTGAGACCAAAGGTGGTGTTTATACTAGTAGGGGAAATTTAGCCAGGGAATTGGGGAACTTCCCCTATACTAGTAGGGGAAATTTAGCCAGGGAATTGGGGAACTTCCCCTATACTAGTAGGGGAAATTTAGCCAGGGAATTGGGGAACTTCCCCTATACTAGTAGGGGAAATTTAGCCAGGGAATTGGGGAACTTCCCCTATACTAGTAGGGGAAATTTAGCCAGGGAATTGGGGAACTTCCCCTATACTAGTAGGGGAAATTTAGCCAGGGAATTGGGGAACTTCCCCTACTCTTTCTAATAGGTGTCATGGGATCTTTTTCATCCATCTTAATTACAACCAACTCAAGCAGATGTGGTGTCAGTTTAATGTCTCATTCAAAAGACAGCACACTCAGGAATGCAACACACCCGTTATGGGGCACAGCACTGCCAGCAATTGATCTATATGGTGTGGGAATAGAACCCACAGTCTTCTGTACAAACAGCAAGTCTGCTACCTGGTTCACCACTGATACTGCTGATTGTTTGGTTTCTTGAAAAGCACATTTAGCATTAATCTGTGTTGTTCTTCAATATTGCACTTCTTGATATATCAAGTAACATATTTAATTTATGTCAACATAAGCATTTGTAATTGTAAAAGAATACCTAAGCATTATCAATTAATTGCAACGAATCACTAGGAAAATCAGTATAAATATTTTAAAAGGGGAAAGTATAGCTGAAACCTGGCATTTGTGCAACACACGTATTGGGTGATGCAAGCCTGTTAAAACACGGCCATACATATGACAAAGTAATCCTTACTCCATGCAAAACGTTTTACAGATCTGTTAACAAAATCAGAATGAAAATAACACAGTATATTGGCATTTAGAAAGGGAAATAAACAGCTGACATTTCTCTTACTATGAAATATAATACTTTATTTAGCTTATTGACTGTATTGAGCCATGCTTCCACTGGATTGTTCAGCTTAAGAAAATAAGCAGGTATATGGAATTTTAATTCAGTTTGCACTCTCACTGTTGCTTGGAGAGGAACTATGGATTTGGACAAAGTAACAGACTGGTTTTGTGAGAAATTAGGTATTGTTCTACATACCAGAAATGTTTGTCTGGAAATTCATCAAACATCTGCAGTAGCATCTAAAAATAACAGCAGGGAAAACATCCAGCCTCAACAGCAAATAAGGTAAACTTTCACAAAGCAGTCTTTAATGTGCAGTCAATGATAAAGAACATGTACAATAATATGCACATTGTGAAGCCATATCAGAGTGCACTGCTCTTATCAGTTTGTGGAATGTTGGACTTGCACTCAGAGACTGAGAGGGAAATTAATTTGTTGATTGTTTATCATTCAGGATTAAGATCTTCAGACACAAGTAGGTTATGTCTACAAAGATTCTTCTTCTTCATAAACTATGTATTTAGTGAACATATGTTGAAAGAACAGAGTGAGCTTTGGATGAACAATTAGAGTCAGCCCAGAAAAATGATTTTTTTATGATTTGATTAAGTACAACAAAGACTGAATGATGCTAAATCGGGTTTGTCCTTCATAATGCATTTTTTTTGTTCTTTTTACACTCCATAATACATTACACTACATATACTTGATAGCAGAAAAAAATAAGCCTATCTAGACTGCCCTTTTAAGTATTTATTCTACCTCGCCTCCATAACTACCTTCTGGTTATCACCTTGACCCATTTCCACCTGTCCCATGTCCTCCTGCATACCTCTGTGGATCTCCTTTCAACCACCCATTATGGTAGTTTACTTCATTCTACAACACTTTCCCCTGAAAAAAATACCTTTGGATATTCGGGAAGTCATTAGTCACTTCAGTTTTCTGCCTGTGTGTCCTTTACCCACTGCTCTTCCTGTTAAGAATGACCCCTTCACATCCTCCTTTCATGATCTTGTGCTACAATACCATGGCACCATCATCTCTACCATCCTTAAGTGAGAAGAAGTATAGCTGCTCTTGTCTCTGGTGATATTCCTCCCACTCCTGCCCACAGAACATTCTAGTAGCTTTTCTCTAGATTCCTTTGAGCAGCCTAGTGTCATTTTCCATATATGGCCTCCAGAAATGCAAGCAGTACTCATGGTATGGTCTAATCAAGGTGTGTAGAGTAGAAGCATTATTTTGGAATCTAACCCCCCCCCCCAAGGATGTAGCCTGACATTCAATATGTCACTGTTCCTGGCGTCTCACTCTCCTCTCAGTGGTTCATTCCAGGTGTGATTAATACCCCTAAATCATTTCTGTGGTGTTGTGGTTAGTCTTAATTTTCCAAGCATTGTGGTTAGTTTTAATTCTCTCAGTGTTGAGGTTAGTTTTAATTCTACCATTGTTAAGGTTAGTTTTAATTCTGCCAGTGTTGAGGTTAGTTTTAATTCCCCCAGCATTGTGGCCTAAATTCACTGCTTGATTGTATCATGCCATGTAAGGACAAAGGGCCAAAGTCCATAATGCCTGCTACAAAATTGGTGACCAACAGCTATGTAAAAAATGACTAAACCAGTTTAAAACCATCAATATTTGCTGAATTTCTAAAGAGTAGGTAACTTGTCCTAACAGGAAACTACACTCTGGGAAAACCAGTTGATTAATGTGTCATTCCTATTTGGCGTTCTTTGCTCTGAACTTTAACTTCCACATTCTGCCCAGTTGATCACCCTTTCCAAAACCATTGCTAGCCTCTTAACATCATTGTACACTGCTGCATGTATCTTTGTGTCATACTTAAAGAGGCTGTTGCTGTTCTCTGTTCTCTTTAATATGTCTGAGAGTACTAGACTATCTTACAATTCAACCATGTTGCTATCCATTTCATTGGTCTGGGATCCTGTCACCAACCCTTCTAGTATTGTATTTTGTCTGTTCCTCACATACTTGTCCATAATACTCACTACACCATTCCTGACTCACTCTCAGATTGTTTAATCCCCTGCTTGGTTCTCAGTCTCCTAGCTCATTCTTTATCTCACCCCCAGCACAGCATAATCCACTCTTCTAAAGCCCATATGATCATCTTTATCTTCTGTTTTTCAAACTCAAAGTTTTATTGAACAAAACAGGACAACAGTCCATCAAAAAAGGAAAAGCTGAGAATTTCATAACATAACAGTATTAGCTGCTGGTAAAGCACAAGTGGCATTCACAAATGCTTTCATTATTGTATCTAGTCAGCAATTTTTACTGATTAATCACAGTAATTATTTTGCAGAGCAGAATAAGGAACTCAAAATTGTTTGTGTTGTCTTCATCAAACCTATTTTATTTTACTCTAATACTTGTTTCAAAAATATTACTAACACAACTGTAATCTGATGTTTGTACTCTCCTTTAATACCCAGGTCTATGCTTGAAGGTCAGGATGCCTTTATCCAAACAGTACTCATGGTATGGTCTAACCAAGGTGTGTTTATTTTTTTCCTCTTATTTTTAAGACTTTGATCATGATTTCTGGCCTGCATAAGTTACTCATCAGAGTTATCAGTTCTGTAATAGATATGGAAATTCAGCTCTCCCATTTCTTTGTGACACACTTCTTGGCAAGTAATACTGATGTCCCTAACAACAACATTTCAACTCTGGCCATCCTGTGAAGTCACTTAAGAAATTAATAGTAATGGATAATCCAGAACTAATTCCACCAGCCAAAACTGAACAAGCAGGGTCTAGATACCATGCATAAACTATTTCAAAGCACTACCAACCCCATGTATATAAAACTAGGCCCCCAGTTTATTTTTATCACCTCTGCAATAGGTTGGTTTCCTGTGGAAAATATTCTCAGCAATCTCAATGGGGTAAATACACACCTGTGGAAGTATTGCCATCAAAAATGCAATGTGTGTGTGAGATTATTGCACATACATTACTTGGGATAAGGTTTTCCCAACATTTTCAGAGACAACTTTATACCAAGAGTCCTGTCCCAGGACTTTCTTAAATTCTAAGAGTCTGAGTGTTCTGAATCTTTATCAGAATCTTGCAGGTCCTACTAATTATATGCTTAACTGAGTGATTAAGGCTGCTGGCTTCAGAATGCAAGTCTGTAATTTTTGGTCTGGCCTCCTTTTTGACAGAACAGGTCTTAATTTTTGTTTTAATATTTAGAATCAGCTTTTACTGTATATTAATAAAGCATTCTTGTCCAACTCAGATTAAACTCTACCTAGGATCTACTATTTTAATACCCTAGTATTCAGCAGTTGTTCCTCAGACTTCAGTGATTTCACCACTTTTAAGTAAGGCACTATATCCTTATCTTTCTCTTTCCATTTTTTATCTTTTTAATCTCAGACCAACTGTAAATGACATAGTGGTATGATCACTGTTACCTAATGGTGTCTTATCCTGGACATCTGTGCCACTTTCTGCATTGGCTAAGACAATGCTCAGAATTTTATCTTTTCTGATCCGGGCCCTCACCAGATGGCTCTCATGATGTAAGACATCAGTTACCACCTGCTCTGTTATTCCTGGAACTCAGAATCCATTATGGATATTACCCTCTTCCTCCTTTACCACTCTTTTATTCTCTTCCCAGTCTCTCATCCTCCTCTCTTTTTGTGTCTAGTGGCTATACACTGTATCGATCTGTCAGTTTTCATCCCTTCCTCTACCTTAGCTGCCACATTACTTAACACAGTTTGTAACAATGGCTATACCCTTGACCTATTCCCGGTTTGGTGTTCTTCATCCTCTTTGATCCCACATCCTATGCCATCTTTTATCTACATTGTTGCTGCTTCTCCCACATATCGAACACTATATAATTTAGGATGGTGAAGTGTCTTGAACTGAGGACTTTATCTTAAACTTAGTAGAGCATCATTTAGCACATTAGAAGAAGTGCAATGATTTCATAACTATTACAGATTTACAGTGCTACCTGTAGTGGACCACACCTTATTATTTAGTAGAAAACTACAGTAGCAGATTGAATTTAGTCTGGCACAGTGAACATGTAAGGAGATAAATTATCCAACAGTTAAAAGCAGACACATATTATAAACACTATTAAAAATAATTAAAGACTACAGCTGAGAAGAGTCTAACATTGACATGAAATACTTTAGGAAATGGCTTACAAAATATTGAAAATGATATATCCCATGTTGGTTTGCTTACAAGAAAAATACTAAAATACTTTATTGCATGGGATAAACAGACTGCTGTATGACCAGCAAAAACTGCATGTCTCAGGAATACCCCAGTCTGAGAATTCCCTTTCTTCCTAGTTCTGTTATTTGGACCAGTGTTTGTTTCCCACAGACTCTATATACATACTTTAGTGGCTAAGAAAATCATCTAAGGAATCTCAAGATACAATATTTTGTTGAAAGCAAATATTTTTGCCTAATCATTTTTTTGCTTCCATTTATTGCTAAGATTATTGAGAAGGATGTTTGTTCTCAGACTGTCTGTTCCAGGGAAATATATCATGTTCATGAAAAATTCCAGTCCAGCTTCAGTACCAATTACAGTACTGTGATGATCCTGAGCAACTTCCTAATGATGAAAGATCACCAGATTTGTTTGACTTTGTTTCTCCTTGATCTCTGTCCTGCATCTGACATGCTCAATCACAAAATTCTTCTTGTTTAGCTGAAAACATACCGTGGTGCTATAGGTACTGTACTTAAATGGTTTGCCCACTGCCTGTTTACCCACATAGCACTTTGTTTTGGGGACAATTTTTTCCTCTGGAGTTCCATACAGATCCTCTTTCTTTTTTCAGTAAACATGATACCATTGGGTGAGCTTATCATAGAGAGAAGTCTTTGTAATCATTTTTATGCTAATGTTCCTCAGCTTTACCTCTCTTTTCCTCTCAGTAAGTTGTCTATTGAAGATTCATTACGTGAAACTCTGGAGTGCATCCAAAACTAGATGACCGTTTTATTATTGCATGACTCAATATGGTCAAAACTGTTTCCAAGTCTCGTCATACCACCTTAAGGGAATCAATTTTCCAGCATCTAATTCTTTGATTATCTAGTAGTGAAAGTCTGGCTTTCCTGGAGAAGATAAAAAATTTTGCTGCAATTTTTTATGACATTTTGACACTTGGGAACCATGTGTTATCTGTGGTGAAAACGTCATGTCTCCATCTTTAACATCTATTTCATCAAGCATCTTCCTTGTCCTGAGGACACTTCAGTGCTGATGCATGCCATGGTGCCTGTATATATCAAGCATCTTCCTTGTCCTAAGGACATTTCAGTGCTGATGCATGCCATGGTGCCTTTATATATCAAGCATCTTCCTTGTCCTGAGGACATTTCAGTGCTGATGCATGCCATGGTGCCTTTATATATCAAGCATCTTCCTTGTCCTGAGGACCTTTCAGTGCTGATGCATGCCATGGTGTCTTTATATATCAAGCATCTTCCTTGTCCTGAGGACACTTCAGTGCTGATGCATGCCATGGTGCCTTTATATATCAAGCATCTTCCTTGTCCTGAGGACATTTCAGTGCTGATGCATGCCATGGTACCTTTATATATCAAGCATCTTCCTTGTCCTGAGGACACTTCAGTGCTGATGCATGCCATGGTGCCTTTATATATCAAGCATCTTCCTTGTCCTGAGGACATTTCAGTGCTGATGCATGCCATTGTGCCTTTATATATCAAGCATCTTCCTTGTCCTGAGGACACTTCAGTGCTGATGCATGCCATGGTGCCTTTATATATCAAGCATCTTCCTTGTCCTGAGGACCTTTCAGTGCTGATGCATGCCATGGTGCCTTTATATATCAAGCATCTTCCTTGTCCTGAGGACATTTCAGTGCTGATGCATGCCATGGTGCCTTTATATATCAAACATCTTCCTTGTCCTGAGGACATTTCAGTGCTGATACATGCCATGGTGCCTTTATATATCAAGCATCTTCCTTGTCCTGAGGACACTTCAGTGCTGATGCATGCCATGGTACCTTTATATACCAAGCATCTTCCTTGTCCTGAGGACACTTCAGTGCTTATGCATGCCATGGTGCCTTTATATATCAAGCATCTTCCTTGTCCTGCGGACATTTCAGTGCTGATGCATGCCATGGTGCCTTTACATCTTGAATGGTGAAATTTTCTTAACCTAGGGCTTTCTGACAGTGAACTTGCTTGACTATAGTGGGTCTAGAATGTTATAGCATGGTCACAATCTGGTACCTCCTGCTGCCATACCATTAACCCCTAGTCTGCTGAGCTTGCACCAGTTATTTATTTGCTCTTGTGTTAGCCTTTTTCATGCCCTACTGGACAATATGGTTTTTATATGCATCTTCTTTGGGACTTTTGGAGGTTTCTAGGGTGTGTTTAAAGACATCCCCATTTCAGCCATTTCCTGACATGCTGCTTACCTCTGGAACCTTCTGCTACAGTGGTTTAGGGACTCCACCACAGTGCCTACTTTTAAAAGATCTCTCAAAATCCATTTGATTGAACTTGCATTTAACTTAGATGATTTATAGTTTTTGTATTTTTTTGTTTATTTTACTTTACACATTTTGTTTTTAAGTATTTATTCCAGTCAATCTGTTATTAGTATGGTTTAACATTATTTGATAGATTTACCCAGCATTTAGTTTTATTTTAATGTTTTTCTGTGTTTTTTTATTTACCTGTTTCCTGGAGTTATATTGTAAAGGTGATTAGTAACATGTACCTTAATAAATTGCAACTTGAAGTTGCTGGTTTGCAAAATAAATAAGTAAAGCGCATGCTTATTTTTTGATTTCTTGTGCATCGTTGACAATGGACACTGACGAACAATATTTTAATGCAATAATAATAATAATAATAATAATAATAATAATAATAATAATAATGAAAATTTTCTTCAACCCTTATTCTACTAATGGGCAAATGGAGTATGTTTTAAGGGATAACTTGCAAGGCACAGATTTTACAAATGTAACATAAGTAGTAAACCTATGAATTTCTGTATTTTCAAAAGTATGTAATCAGACAGTATAAACATCTGTTATTTAATATAGTGCAAAATATCATTATACCAGTGTATTATTTATTTTATTTGCATTTGTTTACTCAGGTAGAGTACCTTTTGTAGCCCCCAGGAGCAGAGTCTGGTATAGTAACTTGGTCAGAGTCACACATTTACTTAATGGAGGCTGAGTTTGTTAAAATATTTATATTTTTCTAGGAATACTTTTGGCTTGTATTCTATAGCAAAATATTTTAATTTAATGTACTCACAGAATATTTGGCCACTCTGATGGTATTGGTGGATAAAGCCCTGACTACAACCCAGGTGACCTGGTTTCTATTAGTGGCTCAGACTATTGACAGTGCATTAGGGATGGATGGGCACTACCATCCCAGGAGGGTAGGCAGTCATGTGGGTGTCTTGGTTACATATTGAAAGCACGAAAGTTACAAAGTGCGAATGGTCAGATGAGCAAAAATGCCACAATTGAACAACTGAAGTTGTTTTTTTTTTCATCACAGTACAATGAAGATCGGAATATTTGCCCTTTCTTCACTGTAGTGTGATCCCAGAGTTGGAATATATATTTAGCGGGGGGTGTGGGGGATGCAGCCCCCCACAATAATGTTTTAGATTTGCGGCATTTTCGCTCATCAGAGCATTTTCACTTTGTAACTGTTGTGCTTTCAATAGGTATCCGGGTGTCTTCTGTGATGATCCCTGGTACAGACTGGGGACATCATGTGTTAGAAGGTGTGGTCCTGGTGGTGGGTTAGTGGGTGGATATAGTTGAGCCACTTTTTGCACCCAAATATGAACATTACCACTAATCACTAGGAAAGTGGGGAAAGGGGATGGACATAAAAAAAAAAAAAAAACAATGGAATGGTGATAGCCAAGGTCCTAAGGATGCCTTTAAACTCCATGAACCGTATCAGAAGAAGTCTGGGGGGTAGGGAAGAAGAATTAAACTTTTGCTGCATTTTTGTTTATTGTAATGGTCATATTTATCAGATGGAAATAATATGAAAACCTTAAGGTATGTGAAAAAGAAAAGAGATTTGGTCAGATATTTAGACTTTTATTTCTCAGGAAAACTGAGTAATATTGATATGAAAACATTGCCTGATTTTCAGAATTAGAACTTTATTTTCAAACTTTAGTAGATGGTAGAATGAGTTCAGTTAGTAATGCAATAATGAAGTTCTTGTTTGGATGACTACTGAATCATGTATTGTCTCATCAAACATCAAATGCAAGAGTGAAAATAAAAAGATTGATCTTTTAAGAGCAAATAAAAAAAGATCCAATAATCCCCACAATTTTTGTGGAGAGGCAAGCCAGCCTGCATCCTCACACAACCCCTGTTAATTATATCTACCAACTCCAAGGTTGCACAAAGGCAGAGAAAAGGTTAATTCCCAGACCCCACTGTACCACAGTCTCATACACAAAGCAGCTGGCAGGCTACAAAACAAGAAAAAAGAGCATTCACTCTTAACAGACTATAGCCATTTTATCTGCATTGTAGTTACTTGTCTAACAAAATGGGCAGACTGAACCTTGAACCCTTTTTAGAAAAGGCACATTGAAGCATATAATAAAGAAAACAATAATTTACATTATATTGAAGCAAATGTATATGCATGTGTAGATACTGAACATTAAAAATATAATTTTAGTACATACTGTACCATATTCTATATCCATTCTGACTCATTCACAGAGAAAATCAACAGTATTCATTTCCTTTTCTTCAAGGTGGTGTAACCTCACAGCTAATATTCTTAGAGATTGTGCTGTTATGGCTAAAATTTCCAAACTAAAGAATGCAGGGGATACAACCCCTCACAAAAAGTTATTTCACAAGATTGTACACGTGTGTTTACTTCACAGTGATGTAACAGCAGGTGGGATGCTAACAGTCAGAACTCCTTTGCATCTAAAGAATAACATCTTAGTTTTATTTTAGATTTCTGCCGTACACTTGTGAGAAGCTGTATCTGTAAGCAGTGACAACAGAAATTAATGATGTGAAGTATATTGTAGATAAGAAATCATTTGAACGGTGCATTTCAGGAGTGGGAGCTGAGCTTTGAAAACTTCTCTGCTGCTTTGGTTCAGCTTTGACTGGACCTCTCTGTTTCAAACTCTATGCATTTTGTTGAAAGGCACAATAAATGGAAGTGAGAGCTATACATAGGCTAGAAGCAAAGCCTTTATCATTATATTGGAAAGTCAGAAAAGTAGTTTCAAAGTAACATATTCTAGTCACTTAAAAGTGCCACATGGACAAGAAATGCTGATATATGCCTGTGGTGAAGGAAGAAATAAGTGTATACTTCATTTGAAGTTTGGGTTTGAAAGTTTAATGTGGCAAGTTGTGCGATTCATGAATACACAGCCAAAGGAGGAAAAAGCTAAAATTAACTGAGCCAGACTTTCCAGTTTGTAACACAGAACAGCAACATCTTTTCTTATCCAAAAAAAAACACATTTAGAGTTAGACGTCAATGTTGCAGAATACTTTGCTCTTTTACTTTATTTTATTTATCCAGAACATATAACTTCCCCCACATGTTTAAGCATAGAAACAAAATTAATCACTCCAGAGTTTTAAGTATTAGGATTTGTCATTGATTTCATGATCTTAGATTCAGATTCAGCAAAGTAAATTGCATTAATTTTATCCCACTGTTTTAACACACACTCATTCTGGTTAAGTGCCCTGTCAACAATAGTTCTTATGTAAGAGGCAGAAGAGCCATTGCATATTGGAGACATTTACTTGGTAAAGCAGATAAGGCTGCATACAGGCTGCTAGTGTTTTAACACCTTATGATATGTAAAACAGAAACATTTGTGTTTGACTGAAAGCTTGCTGACATATTCCAAATGATTTCAGTAAAAAAACATCATTGACAGGGATTCATAAAGGTTACCACAAACTGTAGACTACATGCACAATTAATGTAATCTTTCTGAGTAACTAGAAAGCACAAAAATGTGGTAGGGGTGTTCTTGAATACATATTGTGTACACTTAGTGTAAGTGTTATTGAATGTGGCCCCATAGTAATATGCAGCTCAGTTTCTATTGTATGTTAGGAATTAACTTTCATTCCTCGTTTATCCATCATGGAGGCTTGACACAGTTTAGTGCATTTCTCTTTGCTTGTGAGTTAGGTTGTCTGTGCTGCTTTCATCATTCCTGTAGTTATAATGCAGTCATTGTGAGACTATGGTAAATTCCTATGATAGTACAACACAATGTCACAAGAAATGCTGTTGGCATATTAGGAAACATTGAGTTAGCTATGGAAACAGGTACATTCTACATAAATCCTAGAGTAAATGTGATAATTATTTATGTCTAATTAAAGCAACAGGGACAATTAGTAATGATTTATAGAATTAATTTCAACTTTACTTATACTTTTAAGCAATTTCTGAGTTGTATGTTGTTGTTTAAGCATAAGGCATTTTTTTCTGCAGTGGCTACACACCTTGCTAAATGAAAGAGAATCTACTAGGTACAATCAAGGAGAACAATATTTTTCACAAACAGTAGGAAATATCATTGTGATCATAAAATTAATCATTCTGTTTTGTATACTGAAAAATATAAATGAGTTTCACTAGACTATCCCCGGGATTCATGAAGCTCGGCGCAAGGCCGGTGTAAGGCTTGCGCCGGCAGTGCAGTGTATAATCGGCGTAGCAGCGCCATATGCATAGTAATGAGTGCGCGCCACAACCACAGACACGTGCAGAGGGCACGTGAGCGAGCCCAAGTAGGCTGCCCGAGGGCCAAGCCGGCAGGCGATGAGCAACCTAAAGTGCTGACAGTCACAGGCCGCCTGCAATAGTAACCGCACCAGCCAGGGTCCGTGGATAATGAAACGTACGCAGAGTATGCAACATAGTACCCGTTCACACAAAAAGGAGAACCAAACATTAACCCACGAAGTCCAAATTGTACCCGTCCAAGGAACAAAGGATACGCGTAATACCGTGTCTGTCACGCAATGCACAGTCAGTGGGCATACCCAGTGAAGGTGTACCGCAGCATGTCAGCACGCCGCACCTACACACAAGTAGCCACATGGGCATGGTCACCAGCAGTAGTGAGAGTACACAGCCAGGTAGCCATGTCAATATAACAACCAGAAGGAAACCAGATACCCTAAACACAGACAAACATGTGCATAGCAACATGTACTACACCCAGCAACGTGCCCGTCGCATACACATAGGACGGCGTATGCCTAAGCATAATATCCAGAAGCAGAACCCATGCATGCAAATGTAATACACAACAGCCCCGTCATAGCACGTAACCCGCACCCATGTACGACCGTGCACCCAACCCAGCTAGCAGCTTTGCGCAGCTGCACACCTACACACAATGGGTATACCTGAAATGTAGTAAGAAGTATTGTCCTAGGCAGTGCCACGCGGGCAAATATGTACCCCACATGTTAACATCCCACCTCAGGTACAGATATCCAAATGGCTGCACGTGAATGTGTCGGCAGAATGTGTACATCCCGCATGTGGTATGGACCTGTCGAAACCCCATAGGTGTGCACACACCACAGTGCCCATAACTGTACACATCTGGACAAGGCAGTATGTTCAGCCACCGTACTGATGATTAGCTATGCAGACATGTCAAACACAACACATATGGCGGAACATCTGCCCACCAAGCAGGACGCCCCAACAGGGTGCCACATGCACAAAAGGTGAAGGTAGGACATCACATGTTGAGAATAGCATTGCTGGATGGCCAAACACCCATGGCCAATGCAAAGGATGTAATAACATGTATATGCCTGGATGAATGGGTATGTCATAGCATGGGAATAGGCCAAGCTATCCAACATAATAGCCATGTGTACCAGATACAAACTGCCAGTAACACACAGTAGTAATGCAGGAAGGCATACACGACTGTGGGAATAGCACAGGACATATGGCATGTGCCAAGTGTTGATGCATGACACAAATGTCTAGGATGGGGCTCCCTGCAAAGAGGAACATGTGCCAACCCCACCCCCCACAGATGTACCGGCAGTGGAAACACATCCCAAACACACACCAAAACTACCGTCCATCCCACGATAGCAACGGAGGCTGGTCAAAGACCACCATGACGCGTGCACAAACAGGGACACGTGTAACTGTTGCCCTAACAACCCCCCACAGGCCAACGAATAATAGTATGGACATATGCATGTAATGCTGTGAAGGATGTGTGCGTAGTCCTCAGTATCACAGAGGTAGGTACACAGATACACTGTAATCAACCGTGACATATGTGCACTGTGCACAGCATACCTGCAGGTAATACATAGTTCAATCATGTGCCACTGAAATATACACATACGAATGAGGATAGGGGATAGACAAGTGTGAATGGGACAAACTATGAACATAGGTTCATAGGTCCATAGGTACATAGTAGGCTATCTGCCCAAGGGCAGCTATAACCCTAGCCCATAGTTATGTTGCCTTTGCCAACCCTCCGGTCCGAAGATAACAATGCCTATTATATTGCTGCACCTCTGTCAAGCAGTGACAATGAAGTAATCCCTGGGGTATATCTGCAATCCCCCATCCATTGGTCAAGATCCCCCTCGAACAAGGTCAGTGAGGTGCTCTGCCTCACATGTACTGGGATGTTGTTCCACAGCATAGTGAGTGTCTGGGTGATGAATCTGTCCCTCCAACACATTCTATTAATGACCGTGTCAAGGTTCACGTCACCTGCCCCAGTGGTTCTGAGGGATGTAGATCCATTAGGTGAAGCATAGTCATCACATATGGGTCGCCATGGCCTTGTATGTCAGGCACAGGTCACCACTGAGCAAGTGGTATGTGACTGAATGGAGCAGGAGTCCTTTCAGTCGGGCAGCATAACACAAATTCCTGACACCCTGCATCCGTTTGATGATGAACCTATGGGGCCTTCCCAGCTGCTGCAGGTGTCGGGTCAGATACCTACCGAACGGGGCAATGTACTCAATCATAGGTCTAATGAGTGATGAGTACAAGGAGACGATGACCTCCCCTGATCTAGATGTGAATCCCTGCACGATCAGGTGGGCAATGTAGAAGGTCTACCTAACTACGTTAGCAATGTGTGTGTCGAACGAATGGTGACTGACAACCTGGGTCCCCAGATCCCTGGTAACTCCCTCTGTGCTCAGTGGATTGCCACCTATATGGCAGCTAGGGGTAACCTTGTTCTTCGAAGGGTATGACTATGCATTTCCCGGCATTTAGCTGTAGGCCATGTCCCTGGCACCAGATATCCATATCTGTGAGGCCCTTCTGAAGGATATCTGTGTTAGATGTCCGTCCCACTATGGCACCCAGTTCGCAGTCATCTGCAAACATTGTCAGCCATAACCCCCCTGTGTTTGCTTGTACTTTGGAAATGTAGATGCAGAAAAAAGAGTGGACCCAGGACTGAGTCCCGTGGGACACCGCCTGTGACCGGCTGTGAGTCTGACATGGTGCCAGCAACTATGACCGTGTGGGTTCTGT
Organism: Protopterus annectens; assembly: GCF_019279795.1. Lineage (NCBI taxonomy): Eukaryota > Metazoa > Chordata > Ceratodontiformes > Protopteridae > Protopterus > Protopterus annectens. The sequence continues at coordinate 891,991,048 of NC_056741.1, read as the reverse complement.
CACCTAGCCAGTTTGCAACCCATCCTGCGATGTACGGGTTCACATCCAAGCCAATGAGTTTATCAATAATAGCTGAGGGGGGTATTGTGTTGAAGGCCTTTGCCAGGTCGAGGTAGGCTGTATGGGCTGCCTGACCCTCATCAATGGCCTCGGTGACTGTTCCTAAAACGTCAACCAAGTTTTAAATGCATGATCTGCCTTTGACCAAGCCAAACTGGGATGGATGCAAAGTATGCAAGTCCCCTATGTCGTCATCTATGAGTTCCATTATGATCCTTCCCCATGGCTTTGCAGATAAGGCTTGTCAAGCTAATGGGACGGTAATTACCAGGGTCAGTGGAGGCACTGCCCCTGTGAAGTGGGACTACAGTTGCCGTGCGCCACAACTTGGGTATGTTACCTGAGGTGAGGCTAAGATTAAACAGCTGTCCTAACTGTGGGTCTAATTCCTCAATGAGTTCATGGAGTACACAGCCGGGACACCATCTGGTCCCATGGATGCTGTGTTCACTGCCTTGGAGAGAGCATGTCCCACCTGTGCATTACAGACATTTCGGGGGCCACAATCCTCTGGTACAGACATCTCTCCATGTGGGGGGGGGGGATGTTTGCACCGAACCTGTCAGCCAGTATTGTTGGCAATGTGTGTAGGTTCAGTAAACTTCACATCATTCTGAACCCAGTCCGAGCATATCTGGGAGTGTCCTCCCAGGTGTCCACCATAGCTATAGAAGGCCGTATGATTGTCTGTCGAGTCCTTGGTGATATATCTGTCGGATTTGCCCTGGATGATGTCATGAGAGCTTGTAGTTCTTCACATATAATGAGCAAGGGTGTCATACCTTACAAGGATTCTGCTCTGTCTTGTAGTAGCTACCTCCTTTCATTGTAAAGCTTGTGTATGGCTTGTGTACACCAGACTGGATGCTTGGCATTGGTACAAAGACTCACAGTTGTGTAAGGGATTGCCTGATCCATGCAGTCCTGTAGGTGCTGGTAGAAGGCATATGTAAGTGATTCAGTGGCTTGAGTAATGTTTACCACTGGCTCAGGGGCCTTAAAGGAGACCACACTAGTGTTTAGAAGTGTGAAGTCGGCTTTTGAGAAAGCCATATGTATGGTAACCGGCACCACCCACAGCATTGTATGCCAATAGCAGAAGCTATTGTCCAAATAACATATTATTATTTTATTATTAAATTATTTATTATTATTTATTTAGTTATTGTTTTAGCTAATTACACTTGAAAATGCCCTGTAAGACCGGGCGAAAGTGCTCGTGATCCACTTGTTTTGGTGGTGTTATATTGACAATAAAGTGGCGAATCTGTCCTATTGGGACTTCTGAGGGTTATTTAAAGCAGTTGCTTACCTGCATCTTTGGATGTACACCATTTGGGTTCAGTTTTGAAAAACCTGGTTGTCGTAGCACTACATAATATGGGTAGTCAAACAGACATCCGCGATTGGGGAACATACAGCAGCAGTCAAAACCACTGGCCAGATGGAGACAGTCCAACAAGTTCTACACTTTACATATGCATATTGGTGTCCAATGTAGGACCCAAAATTTGATCCATATGCAATATCATCCAGCACCGATCGTTCTACCCAGAAGAAGCGACAGCCGTGACTATGGCACAGCTAGACATATGCACCACCAGCATGTTTAAGGTTGATGACAAGTGTCCATGAAATGCAGGACATATGAACAGAAATCCCCAGATTGTCGAGTCCATAGAAGTGCGTCCACATCCCAGTCCCGCACACATGAAGGATGTGTAATGGGTACCATCGAGGGTTGCAGCCATGGGATCCTGGGTATGCAGAAATGGGGCTCGGTGTTGTTTGGCAGATAATCCGTTGTCCTGCCCCATGGGAGGGATGTGGGTATAGCACATGCCTTACTCCCCACTAATAATGCAAAGCATCCACCGGATAATGCTAAATGCAGGTGTGAAATGTGTACAGCCCTAGTAAGGCATAACACAGGAAATACAGATAGGGACTATAGTAGACACTCCCCATACAAAGTCAGACCGCCGTGCGAATACCGGCGTACACAGCACTCAATCTGCCAGCACCAAAATGGGGATCACTCGCTTCCATACTGCGGAACAAATGGGCGACCTGTGGAACACATACTAATGGCACACCAACAACGTCAACTAGGAAGGTCATAGGATGGTTAAACTATGGCGTTCCCACTTATAAAGAACATCCTTCAATGAATTAATAGGATCTACATGTTTTGGTGGTGTTATTTTGACAATACAGTGGCGGATATTTCCTATTGGGACCTCTGAGGATTATTTAAACCAGTTGCTAACCTGCATCATTGGATTTACACCATTTGTGTTCATTTTAGAAAAACCTGGTTTTCGTAGCACTACATAATATGGGTAGTCAAACAGACATCCGTGATTGGGGAACATACAGCAGCAGTCAAAACCACTGGCCAGATGGACACAGTCCAACACGTTCTACACTTTACATATGCACATTGGTGTCCATTGTAGGACCCAAAAATTGATCCGTACGCAATATCAACCTGCTGCGATCGATCGACCCAGAAGAAGTGACAGCCGTGACTACGGCACAGCTAGACATATGCACCACCAGCGTGTTCAAGGTTGATGACAAGTGTCCATGAAATGCAGGACATATGAACAGAATTCCCCAGATTGTCGAGTCCATAGAGGTGCGTCCACATCCCAGTCCCGCACACATGAAGGATGTGTAATGGGTACCGTCAAGGGTTGCAGCCATGGGATCCTGGGTATGCAGAAATGGGGCTCGGTGTTGTTTGGCAGATAATCCGTTGTCCCGCCCCGTGGGAGGGATGTGGGTATAGCACATGCCCTACTCCCCACTAATAATGCAAAGCATCCACCGGATAATGCTAAATGCAGGTGTGAAATGTGTACAGCCCTATGCCAGTGTCCAGTAGGCAATTCCCATGGATGGACAAGCGTACGACCAAGATGGCACCCATAACTGCAAACCTGGTGGAATTACACAGCTGCAGTAAGGCATAACACAGGGAATGCAGATAGGGACTACAGTAGACACTCCCCATACAAAGTCAGACCACCGTGCGAATACCGGCGTACACAGCACTCAATCTGCCAGCACCAAAATGGGGATCACTTGCTTCCATACTGCGGAACAAATGGGCGACCTGTGGAACACATACTAATGGCACACCAACAACGTCAACTAGGAAGGTCATAGGATGGTTAAACTATGGTGTTCCCACTTATAAAGAACATCCTTCAATGAATTAATAGGATCTACATGTTTTGGTGGTGTTATTTTGACAATACAGTGGCGGATATTTCCTATTGGGACCTCTGAGGATTATTTAAACCAGTTGCTAACCTGCATCATTGGATTTACACCATTTGTGTTCATTTTAGAAAAACCTGGTTTTCGTAGCACTACATAATATGGGTAGTCAAACAGACATCCGCGATTGGGGAACATACAGCAGCAGTCAAAACCACTGGCCAGATGGACACAGTCCAACAAGTTCTACACTTTACATATGCACATTGGTGTCCATTGTAGGACCCAGAAAATTGATCCGTATGCAATATCTACCAGCTGCGATCGATAGACCCAGAAGAAGTGACAGCCGTGACTACGGCACAGCTAGACATATGCACCACCAGCGTGTTTAAGGTTGATGACAAGTGTCCATGAAATGCAGGACATATGAACAGAAATCCCCAGATGGTCGAGTCCATAGAAGTGCGTCCACATCCCAGTCCCGCACACATGAAGGATGTGTAATGGGTACCGTCGAGGGTTGCAGCCATGGGATCCTGGGTATGCAGAAATGGGGCTCGGTGTTGTTTGGCAGATAATCCATTGTCCCGCCCCGTGGGAGGGATGTGTGTATAGCACATGCCTTACTCCCCACTAATAATGCAAAGCATCCACCGGATAATGCTAAATGCAGGTGTGAAATGTGTACAGCCCTATACCAGTGTCCAGTACTCAATTCCCATGGATGACAAGCGTACGACCAAGATGGCACCCATAACTGCAAACCTGGTGGAATTACACAGCTGCAGTAAGGCATAACACAGGAAATACAGATAGGGACTACGGTAGACACTCCCCATACAAAGTCAGACCGCCGTGCGAATACCGGCGTACACAGCACTCAATCTGCCAGCATCAAAATGGGGATCACTCGCTTCCATACTGCGGAACAAATGGGCGACCTGTGGAACACATACCAATGACACATTAACAACTTCAGCTAGGAAGGTCATAGGATGGTTAAACTATGGCATTCCCACTTATAAAGAACATCCTTCAGTGAATTAATAGGATTAATGTCAATTGACCATGGAATACACCTAATCAACATCAAAGAACTGCTGGCACCTTATGGCACACAATCCAAAACACACATAGGTAGATGAAACAGTCAACGTCGAAACTGTCCAGGACAGTGCCCAAATGGTATACAAAGGTTCCTTCATAGACAAGTAACCGCTTTCACCCGTAGGCTCCAGACTTACACATAACATAAAAGCATCCAGGCTTTAAATATCCCTCCTTACACTTTCATTGGTCAATTTCTCAGCAAACAATGAACAATTAACCACAGCATATAAAGCACAGATGCAATGTTAACTACACACACATATATTAACATCTCCAAAATCATCCTATTAAAACATGTATTATATGATATTGTACTATGCCTAATACTCATCAATCAAAGATCTAACAATATATAGAGAAGATATGTATATCATATCAGTGTAATACAGTGGTAAACAACTGAAAGAGTGGACTAATGTGTGTTAACTGTATATCTGTACCTAAACTACATTCCTGTTACTTGGGTTTAAGCCACCTGCTTCTCAAAAGAGGCTTAATCAGTGTTTCATCAGTCAGCCCTGGTGTGTGGTCAACTCTCCACCTAATAATCCATCTCAATCCGCATTCTAAAGCATAGTTGATGAGGTCCCCCCTCTGGTATTATAACCTAGCCTTTGTAAAACACTGAATGTAAACGTATGCCTTGTGATGTGCTCATAGCCGGCCGTAGGCATACGCCAATCCTGCGGCTGCCTAGGGCGCCGCACTAGTAGGGCCACCTGTCTAGTAGGTATGTCATGTAGGTACACCAGGATGGGGCACCATGTGTTGTGGTGGTGGGCCATGGACCCCTATAGCCTAGGGCAGCGGACGATCTAAGGCCGCTGCCAAAGGAGGGGTAGTACGGTCTGCAGGTATGTGCTGAAGTGCACATGAAACAGCAGTCTACAAGGATTACCCATAGTGGCGACACCTGCACAGACGGCTATAGCGGGACACACACGACCATGCATACAGCACAGATAGACATACACACACCATAAACAGGCAATTATACACAAGGTTTATGGCGTGTATGGGTACAGTGTCAGTACAGCAAGGATAGCTGTCTGCCACGATATCCAGCAGATGTCTCTAGGGCGTTCTGGAATACGGACGTTGCATGGACAATGAGTGGATATGCATCGTACCACAGTTCTATGTGTCAGCCGTGCAAATATGCTATACATGGGACAGACAGCTGTCCATGCAAGAGCAGCACTATGGGCACAACATAGGTATGTATATATACAATGAGAGAGATACAGACGGACACATGTGGCAAGGCCGTGAGTGTAACGTACACAGCACCACCCCACCACACCACAGCAGGGTGCACGTGGAGAACAGGCTACGGAGGTCGCCAAACACAGCAGGCACACAAGCAGTCCACAAGCTGCGTCTCACCATCCACAAACACAGGGATGGCGGCAGGATATAAGTGTTCTGCAGAAACTCTAAAGCCATACCCTATGAACCCATGCGGCTGGGAGCATAGACACACACACACATCTGGCAGGCATGGTGATTGACCACACCCCCACATACCCAACCGCACAACAGTATGACACAGGTATGGAACGCATTACGTGGACCACTGAACACAGCACCGGCAGAGGCACACGTCCAGGTGGGTGACAACATCCGTAAAGGAATAGCCGCCGATAGCCAAGGTATGTGTTGCCAAGCGTCTAAAATAACTACACTCTACTAGGGCAGCTGTGAACACACACACCCCACACACACACGGGGAAGGGCCGAGAGTCGAGCCTACACCTACCTACATGTACTCACTACAGCATGATGCATTTACAGAACGTGCTACCGAGATTACTGAGCACAGAGCTGTCAGAGGCATACTTCTAGGCGGGTGACATCATCCGTAAGGGAATAGCTGACAATAGCCAAGGTATGTGTTGCGAAGCATCTAAAAGCATGTTCATCTGCAGAGGCAGCTGGAAACACACACACACACACACACACACACACGGGAAGGGCCGGGAGTCGAACCTACGCCTACCTACATGAACTCACTACAGCATGATGCAATTACAGAACGCGCTACCAAGATTACTGAGCACAGCGCTGTCAGAGGCATACTTCTAGGCGGGTGACATCATCTGCAAGGGAATAGCTGACAATAGCCAAGGTATGTGTTGCGAAGCGTCTAAAAGCATGTTCATCTGCAGAGGCAGCTGGAAACACACACACACACACACACGGGGAAGGGCCGGGAGTCGAACCTACGCCTACCTACATGAACTCACTACAGCATGATGCATTTACAGAATGCGCTACCAAGATTACTGAGCACAGCGCTGTCAGAGGCATACTTCTAGGCGGGTGACATCATCCGTAAGGGAATAGCTGACAATAGCCAAGGTATGTGTTGCGAAGCGTCTAAAAGCATGTTCATCTGCAGAGGCAGCTGGAAACACACACACACACACACACCTCACACACACACGGGGAAGGGCCGGGAGTCGAACCTATGCCTACCTACATGAACTCACTACAGCATGATGCATTTACAAAACGTGCAACAGAGATTACTGAGCACAGCGCTGTCAGAGGCATACTTCTAGGTGGGTGACATCATCCGTAAGGGAATAGCTGACAATAGCCAAGGTATGTGTTGCGAAGCGTCTAAAGGCATGTTTATCTGCAGAGGCAGTTGGAAACACACACACACACAAACACACATGGGGAAGGGCCGGGAGTCGAACCTATGCCTACCTACATGTACTCATTACAGCATGATGCATTTACAGAACACGCTACCGAGATTACTGAGCACAGTGCTGTCAGAGGCATACTTCTAGGCGGGTGACATCATCCGTAAGGGAATAGCTGGCAATAGCCAAGGTATGTGTTGCGAAGCATCTAAAAGCATGTTCATCTGCAGAGGCAGCTGGAAACACACACACACACACACACACACACCTCACACACACACAGGGAAGGGCCGGGAGTCGAACCTACGCCTACCTACATGTACTCACTACAGCATGATGCATTTACAGAACACGCTACCGAGATTACTGAGCACAGTGCTGTCAGAGGCATACTTCTAGGCGGGTGACATCATCCGTAAGGAAATAGCTGACAATAGCCAAGGTATGTGTTGCGAAGCGTCTAAAAGCATGTTCATCTGTAGAGGCAGCTGGAAACACACACACACACACACGGAAGGGCTGGGAGTCGAACCTACGCCTACCTACATGTACTCACTACAGCATGATGCATTTACAGAACACGCTACCGAGATTACTGAGCACAGCGCTGTCAGAGGCATACTTCTAGGCGGGTGACATCATCCGTAAGGGAATAGCTGACAATAGCCAAGGTATGTGTTGCAAAGCGTCTAAAAGCATGTTCATCTGCAGAGGCAGCTGGAAACACACACACACACACACACACACACACACAGAGGGAAGGGCGGGGGGTCGAACCTACGCCTACCTACATGAACACACTACAGCATGATGCATTTACAGAATGCGCTACCGAGATTACTGAGCACAGCACTGTCAGGAGGCATACCCCTAGGTGGGTGATATCATCTGCAGAGGCAAGGCAGCCGATAGGGAATGAAGACAGAGCGCGCAGTCACACAGCATGTTACCATCCCAAGGTGGGCGTACAGTAACACGGTAATGCTGCAGTCGGGAATACCAACTAACTACGGAGCTGTACATCACGACATGGATACGGGATGCACCACATACAGTATACCCTATGAGAGGGCATCCGGCGTGCACGATGTAGGCAGCCATTGTGGCATAACAACCACATATGACTCACCTGGATGGTCACCATGGCTATGCAGGATGTCATTGGCCATGGATACACGCCTAGTAGCAGACATCGGTGCCGACTGTTGTGTGTTCCCCCGAATGGTGTACTGGCCATGCCCTCACACCTAGCGGTTGCGAAGGGGAGACAGACATGCTCACGGGGTATCAACGCAGACGGGCGCGGTGTGCACTGTACTGTGTGTCCATCTACACAGCTGCTTACTGGGCATGCTCAGACACTTAGAATCTGCACAGTGCAGACATGCATACACATGGGGCGACATCATGGGAGGCAGAATGTGGACCGTCATGTGTGTCCACCTACACAACAGCAACCCGGCCATGCCACAGACGTGGTGGTTGCGAAGGGGAAACAGGCATGCACACGGGGTATCAACGCAGACGGGCGCGGTGTGCACTGTACTGTGTGTCCATCTACACAGCTGCTTACTGGGCATGCTCAGACACTTAGAATCTGCACAGTGCAGACATGCATACACATGGGGAATCTGCACAGTGCAGACATGCATACACATGGGGCAAAATCATGGGAGGCAGAATGTGGACCATCGTGTGTGTCCACCCACACAACAGCAACCCGGCCATGCCAAAGACGTGGCGGTTGTGAAGGAGAACCAGGCATGCACACGGGGTATCAACGCAGACGGGCGCGGTGTGCACTGTACTGTGTGTCCATCTACACAGCTGCTTACTGGGCATGCTCAGACACTTAGAATCTGCACAGTGCAGACATGCATACACATGGGGCGAAATCATGGGAGGCAGAATGTGGACCGTCGTGTGTATCCACCTACACAACAGCAACCCGGCCATGCCACAGACGTGGCGGTTGTGAAGGGGAAGCAGGCATGCACACGGGGTATCAATGCAGACGGGCGCGGTGTGCACTGTACTGTGTGTCCATCTACACAGCTGCTTACTGGGCATGCTCGGACACTTAGAATCTGCACAGTGCAGACATGCATACACATGGGGCGAAATCATGGGAGGCAGAATGTGGACCGTCGTGTGTGTCCACCCACACAACAGCAACCCAGCCATGCCACAGACGTGGCGGTTGCGAAGGGGAAACAGGCATGCACATGGGGTATCAACACAGATGGGCGCGGTGTGCACTGTACTGTGTGTCCATCTACAAAGCTGCTTACTGGGCATGCTCAGACACTTAGAATCTGCACAGTACAGACATGCATACACATGGGGCGAAATCATGGGAGGCAGAATGTGGACCGTCGTGTGTGTCCACCCACACAACAGCAACCCGGCCATGCTCACACACGTAGTATGTGCTACGCGCCGTCCGACATGCAGACGGAGTGCACACATCGCAAGTCACAGCCAGGTAAACCCGTACACACGCACAGGGTGGACACACATGCAGTCACACGTACACACACAGATGACAGCACAGGCGTCACGGTTGCAGGCTGAACATGTACACACTGCAGTGAACACTGTAGCTGCCATGCCAGCACCATGTCATCGGTGCAGCAGTATGCCTCACGGTCCAGCAACAGCATGTGACATATGTCCACAAGACTATGTGGCGGAGTACGTCCATCGTGCAGAGTACACATGTACTATCAATGATCCCACAGGTGTGATGTAGTCCACCCATACCGGTATACACGGACAGGCGTGCTCCACACATACCACGGGCCTGACACAGATATGACACATGACTGCAGCTGTACCACAGTGAAACAATGTCCGGATATGTCACATATGTGATTTCCTGGCTGTGTGCATGGACTGCATGCAGGACACATACGAAGCCTGTGATGTACCACATGCATAACACAGGCGTACGCGGTAATACACACATGAAGGGAAGGCGGACACATGTCTGTGGTATGCCCCCCTACAGGGTGTAGCGGTGTTCACTGGGACACATACCCTTGTACAGTTTGCCTGTGACAGCTGTGATACCATACCACAGTCCATGTTCCATGTATGTCGGCACACATGTCACAACATAGCAATGCATACACACATGGCAACAGGGGATACATGTGACACGTGTACTGTTCACTGTGCAGCCGTGCATGAGTGGTGTCCGGTGTCCGTAACACAGTTGCAACCCCTACCACATGCATACCCATCATGGGGGCCATCATATGGTGGCATAGTAACAGCACGCATGGCAGTCTGTGTGTACACCATGTGTTTAAACACCTGTCCGCATGCATGTGTGCAGGTGCTGGTCACAGGTGTGTCACACACCATCCTACCCTGCCATGTGCATACAGTCTGCTATGTCGCCTTTACATGACAGCGCTGCCATAATGCATACCCATCGGCCATGCGTCATCAACCATATGTCACATGGCCACTGTAACCCCTACCACCTCCCAAGTGCAAATATTGGCACAGCTGCCAGATACAGTGGTAGTACGCAGGATGCACTACATACCGCTGCACGCCTGCACATATCCCATATAGCGGGTGTGGCATTCCTAGCACCAACATGTGTGCAGGAATGTGTGCCCATGTATGCCACAGATCGGGGGGACTATGTGCCACGTGCCACACATCACTGTACACCATGGTAGAGATCTGTACCTACCTCAGTGTGGGGTGCATGGATGTGGATGGTGCAGTACATGCAACACGCCATCCCTCCGTAGACATGTGGTCACCACCATGTCAGTGTGTCAACATGTGTGTATGTCTGCTGCCTGTTGTGAGGGCATATGCAGATATAGTGTTGTGACTGGACACTGACCATACAGGGTGACCATCCCGTACTGGTGCTGCATTGTACAGCCCTGTCAATGCCATACCTGTGAGCCTTACTGGCCACCTGTGCAAAACCACCCCCTGTGACATGGTGCGTGGGTGCATTGTCTTGTGAGGGTGCTGACCACACAGACAGGTGTCCCCATCTGCACACAATGGTGTGTGTGCCATAGAGGTGTACGCACCACGATTGCGGTCATATTCCTGTAGCGGTACAGCATCCGACTGCTGAACACCGTGCACCACAGCTGACAGGTGACACCTGCGGTCAGTAGCCAGCACACTGCATACGACACCTGCAGAATGTCACCATACCTGTACTGTGTCATGCCATGTATGTGATGTCTCTGTCCACCGTAGCCTGTGGCACCGACCACAGGCGTCAGGTGCAGTATATGTGTGGACATGTGCATCATGTACTATGTAATCAACGTTACACTGTATCTGGCTCCGTGCTCCGCAGGTTTATGTGTATAACCTCTCTTCTTGCAATCCCGACTGTCTGTTCTCTATATCACAAAAGCTCTGCACCTGCTCCCATAGTATTCCTACATAGGTAAAGTACATGTATACTAAATGGAGTACTACACTGGCCTAGACTCCCCTTGTGTACCCACTTCCCTATAGGTGCCTTCTGACCCAGTTACACAGCAAATGCATTCACCTTCTCTGGCATGTCGAAGGGTCAATTGCTAGCGACCTCTCCTGTTCAGATGGTGAATCTGGGCGTCCTGGGCACTGTTACAGGTGCCTCATGGACACGGACAAGCCGCACCTCCCCCACTGAACATAATACATGTGACAGATGCAACTATATAGCCAGACAGGGGGCTGTGCTCTCTCAAACCATGACCGGCATGACCAAACAGGAGGGGAAGGACACCATGCACACCACAAACCCAGTGTCACATGTGACTATCGCAAATGCTAATCAAACACATGAACACACAAGTTTCTTGCTAATACTGATCAGAGATGCCTTCACTTTTTGGGATTTTGCTCTGTCATTTAGTAGCTTCCTCCTTCTGTTATTTATGGCCGGGGTCCACCAGACCAGTCTCCTGTTTTTGGAGGAGTAAGTCTTGGCTTTATTTGGGATAGCACGATCCATGCATTCCTGCAGGTGCTCATAGAATGCATTTGTAAAGGATTCTGCGGATTGGGCTGTATTATCCTCTGGCCCAGGGGCTTTGAAGGATTCCACCTCAGTCTTGAGAAGTGCAAAGTTGGCTTTTGAGAAATTCTTTACAGTGATTTCCTTGGCTGGGGGTGGGGATGGGATATGGATGTCCAGGGAAATTTGTTTATGGTCTGATCTTACCAATGAGGGGTTTACCTCTGATGTGGAACATAGAGTCCCCATGTTGGTGATGACCAGGTCCAATATGTTGTTTCCTCTTGTGGGAGTGGTGACCAGTTGTTCCATTGTGTTAGAGTTTATAAATTCAAGGAACCGTTGGGCGAGGGTGTTTGGGCTTGAGTAGTTTTCCCAGTCAATGCTTGGGTAGTTGAAGTCACCCAATAACATACTGTTTGGAGAAACCTTCATATTCTCCAGTGTTCTCAGGAATGCCAAGTAGGGTTCCTGTAATAGGGAGGATGTTCTGTAGCAGGCTACAAACTGAAAGGCAGTTTTGCCCGCTGTTAGTTGCACATGGATGGTTTCCGATGCTTTGTGCAGTGCCACTAACCTGGAGGTGTAGGTATCTTTGATGATTATAGATACTCCCCCTCCTTTTGTGCTTCGGTCTGAGTTTTGGGGCTGAAACGCATGGTATGAGTTATAACCTGGTAGTGCTGAGGTGCTCTCAGGAGCCTTGAACCAGGTTTCTGTTACTGCGCAGACATTGATTTTCTCCATACTGAGGAGAGCCTCGAGTGCGTGCATCTTGAGGTTTAGACTTCTGGCATTGATTAGCATTACCTTTAGTTTTTTATCCTTGGGTTGTCTATGGAGGTGGGTTTGTCCTTTGAGCCTTCCCTAAAAAGGCACTATAGGGGTGGCAAGAGCCTTGGCCAGTATATGAAAGCCTAAGGGTGACAGGTGCAAGCTGTCCCTAGCGAAGCAATGTGGCTTGTCGAGCATGTCATCCCAGGCAGACAGACACTGGATCCCCTTTGAATGACACCAATACTTTAGCCAATTGTTGAAACTGATCATTTTGTCTTTATACTGTGGCATCCTTCTTGGTGAGGGCAAGATGCTACTCAAGGTCAGGGTCATACCAGCCTGGGCTACATGGTCAGAGAGCTCCTCTATGTCTCTTTTCATGTAGTCCAGGGAGGTACGTCTCAGGTCATTCATACCAGCATGGACAATGCCATATACCTTAAGGTTTCTTACTACTGATATCCCTCATAGGTAATATATGGTGCATACCTCTCCTTCATAGAATGGCTTACAGGGGCATATAACAGTGTTGCATACACTGACCTCTGGACTGTACAAGGACACACACATGTTTTGTCCAGCTGTAGCCCACATATATATGGTGTCAACAACTGGAGACATACCACCCTGGGATACATTAAAGGAGACATAGAGGGCCACTCAGATTGTGTAGCCCAGGCCAGCATGCCACTATACTGGCTCCAAGTGGTCACCCTTGATAATGTGACTGGTTACCGGTGTCAGTCTGAGGGGATCCAGATTCCTCATACCTGGGATGACATGCTTGGCACGCCACACCCCTTCGCAAGGTATGGCATGCACCTGTCGCCCCTGGTCTTCAAGGGTTTGGCTAAGGCACCTGCCACCCCCACAGTGCCCACTGCAGGCAAGGCTGGAATGATAAACCTACCACCCTACACTACAAACCTGGAGAACAGACAGGGTAATACTGCTCAGTGCCAGTGGTCTACGCCCAAGCTGCACACCCTCAAATGCCCTCCTCAGTATGGAGGACATCGATGTCAGTGCTGTGACTGAAACATTGATCAGGGCTGCTGAGAGCACCCCAGCACTATCAGGTCATACCCCATATCACGCGTTCAGGACCATAACCCGGACCTAACACAGAAGGAGGGGGAGTCTCCATTTCCATGAAGGATACACACACCTCCAGGTTGGCAGAAATGCACGTAACAGCGGGGAATATCCAGGTGCAATTAACCATGGGTAGGACTGCCCTACAGTTTGTTGCATGCTACAGACCACCCTCCCAAACCCAGGATACCTGCACAGCCTTCCTGAGGACACTGGTGAGTATGAATGCTCTCACAACACTGTCATATTGGGTGACATCAACCACCCATACATAGACTGGGAACATTACCCAGGACACAACACCCTACACCAAAGGTTCCAGGTGTTCATACACCTGAATGCTGTGGAACAACCATGCACCATACCCACAAGGGGGGAACTATACTAGTTCTGATCATCACACATGGGGACGACATGCTCCACACAGGATGTACATCCCTCAATGGTGAGGTCAGACCATATAGTGAACTCACTGGTGATCCGCATCCTGCACCCAACACCGGCATGGGAGACCACAGTGAAGACCTCTCCACAGTGAACCACACGCCATACGACTGGTGTGGTACCCTACAAGGCCTCCATGCCAGTGGTAAACACAGGCCACACTGATGAAACCCTTACAAATGCCTTCTATGAGCACCCCCAGGAATGCCTGCACCAAGCGATCCTGATAACATCAGGACCTTGTCCACCAAAGGCAGGCACATGGTCTGGTGGACCCCAGCCATTGACAAACCGTACAACAAGAGTTGAAAGCTAATACTTGACAGAGCAATATCAGTACCAGGGAAGGCATCACTGATTAATACCGGCGTTAACATACGATCACTCATACAATCATCCAAGGCCGCCTGTGGGACTAGTACTGCAAAGGACACATAAGACAACCATAAGGCCTTCCTTAGCTATGGTAGGAACATGGGTGGCAGCACACAGTTATGCCCGGAATTACTCCAGAATGGTACAATGATCACTGAACCCACAGACATTGCCAACAAACCAGCGGACATGTTCCATGCATACATCTACCCCCCCCAAGAGGGGACGTATCCATCTCACCAGAGTCTAGCCTCCCAAACATCCCGTATGCCCAGGAGAGAGCTGATATCTGTTAAGCAGTGAACACAGCATCAATGGGACCAGATGGTGTCCCCGGCTGTGTGCTACACAACCTCATTGAGGCCCTCACCCCGCACATAAAGCTGCTGTTTCATCTTAGCCTTACTATGGGCTACGTCCCTGATGGATGGCATACGGCAACTGTGGTCCCACTACACCAGGGTACTGCTCTTATGGACTCTATACATCCCTGCCCTACCATCTTGACAAGCCTTGTCTGCAAAGCTGTGGGGAGGTCCATACTGGAGCCCATAAATAAAGACATTGGTGTACAGCAAATACCGAAACATACCCACATCAGCTTAGTCAAGGGCAGATCCTGCCTCCCAAACCTGGTCGACCTGTTTGGAGGAGTCACTAAGGCCATTGATGGGGGTACGTCGGTTTGCACAGACTACCATGACCTGGCGGGAGCGTTCAAACCACACTCCATGTGGGCATCATAGAAAGGCTCACCAGCATAGATGTAGAGACATATGTCACACGATGGTATGCCAACTGGATGGAGGTCAAACCCCACAGGGTTTGTGTTCCTGGTGCCATGTCAGACTTCAAGCTGGTCCCGAGTGGTAGCCCACAGGGCTCAGTCCTGGGCCCCCTCCTGTTCGGCATTCAACTTTCCAATGTGCATGCAAACATAGGGGGATTGTGGCAGACAAGGTATGCAGATGACTGCACACCGGCCACCATACCCAACACCCCATCAGACACGGACATCCACCTGGGGTCTCATAGAAATGGATAACTGGTGCCAGAGCCATGGCCTGATGCTACATGCCAGGGAAGGTATAGACCTACCCTTTGGGAAAGACATGTTCACCCTGAGTTACCATATAGGTGGTAATCCATTAAACATGGTGGACGTGATCAGGGACATGGGTACCAAACCTGTCGGTAACCTCTCTCGACACTCACATTGCCAATGTGGTTGGGAAGACATTCCACTGTGCCCACCTGGTCATGAAGGGATTCACATCCACATCAGGGGAGGTCATTGTACCCCTGTACTCTTCACACATCAGACCAATGATTGGGTACAACGCCACATTTGGAATGTACCTAACCTGACACCTGCAGCACTCAGAAGGACCTCAAACATTCCACAACACAGGGATAAAGGTGCTGAGACATATGTCACATGCTTCCCGACTGAGGGGACTCCGGCTGTATACCTTCTCATACCGTCTGCTCTGAGGTGATCTGTGCCTGACATACACGGCCATGTCTGACCTGGGTGACATGGACATGTTCCACCTCCTAGGCTCCAAACAAACACGGGCACAAAAGCAACTGACAGAAACCTCAACACGGACATAAATAGGACATGCTGGAGGGACAGGGTCATCGCCCAGAGACCCCCTACAACATGGAAAAGATTCCCAGCCCATGTGAAGCAGAGCCACTCACTGACTCTGCCCAAGAGTAATCCTGACGTGTGGATGGGTGATCGTAGGTATGCGCCAGGCATCATCTCTGTGTCACTGCTGGACAGAGGGACAGCGGACCGATGGATGTAGTATCCTCATCCTAAGGGGTGGTGAAAGCCACACACACTCTGGCTAGGCTTACACATGCCGTAGGGCACATAGCCTGGTATGTACCTATGCACCTATGTACCTATGTAGGAGTCCATGCAGGTTGCGGGTACCTGTGGTATGCTGATATTGCCAGATGTGCCTGTGGGTAACCCACAGCTACATGTGGGGGACTGATAACAGTGCTCCCAGTATGCACATGCAAGAACACCATATTAAGCATACAGGTTAACAGAACCAACATGGTGCTACACATGTAACCGTCACAGATACCGTGTACACAGCTCAATGTATGCTGCACCTGCACTACATGGTATGTCTGCTGCATGATGTCAGTACACAACCCACGTCACATACGCACCTGTCACCTGTCATACACAACCACTGCAACATACACATCACGCACTATGCGGACACAGGTATCACATACACCTCTCACTATCTTGTCCACCCTGTGCATCAGAATATATTTGCATAACCATGCACCGATGGTGTGGATGACAGTGCTGCGGCAGAGGCTTCATCATATGCACAGGGTGATATGTGTGCCAGGGGCATAGGCTGTACCAATGGATGACATCATGTGTGTGTGTAAGGGCCGGTGCATTTACTGGGCATGACTGTGCAGAATGCATGTGGATGTGGTGGAGCCCTACAGTTGTGTCTGCTGTGTGTGGGTATGTGTGTACACAGTTCAGCCATCTGTGATGCCTACACGGGGTATACTTGGCAGCAGGTTGTATGGCTCACTGTGTCCGCCTGCGGCCATGTCACCTGTGCCTGCCTGGGGTCGCATGGGCACTACCGAGTGGAGGTATGGAGTGGCCACTCTCCGATGACACATGTCCGCTGGAACCGTGTCCACACTGGGACCGGCCAGGGTCACGTCCACGTGGCCTGCTGTGTCCTGGTGTGGTTGGTGTAGCACCAGCTGCACTGCTGCTGCTACCGGCACTGTGTGAGTGGGCATGAGAGGTGGCACGCACACGTCGACCTGCACTAGGTGGTGTTGCTGGCCCGCCACGTGTCCTATGCCTCACCCCTACCAGGTGTTCCAGCACAGACAGCTCACGCTCGCGGATTGACATGCCTCGGTCGAGGATTCCAACCATCTCACCTAGTCGCCTATCCAGAACATCAGCAAGCTGCTGTTGAGCATTCGCCAATGACTGGATGTTCTCATTTAGGGAATGGAGCCCTCTGCAGCCTCTGCCCTTCTTGGTTCTGCCGTTCAGCACGTGCCTGTGCCGCCATTACAGTCTGGAACATGCGTCTGGTGATACCAGCTGCTGCACCCTGTACGGCAGGTGCATGTCTACCAGAGCTCCTCCTACGAGCAGCACCAGCCACGTGCCTGTGTGGCACATCACCAGTCATTACACTGGCAACATGGTGTGTACCCGCACCTTCTGTAGCCACCACACATTCCTGCTCAATGCCAACAGACGCTGACTGTCCTTTCTCTATGGGCAACGGTGATGTGGTATGTGTCGGCATCAGAACCGTGTGCGGAGATGAAGGGGACATAGGTGGGATGTTAACCAATGGCACAGCTTCTGCCCGTGACAACCCTGCCTGTGCCTCATGCATATGATCATCACCGCTAGTATCTGTGGGGACACTAGCATCAGATGGACCGCAGGAGCGGAACGCACCTACACCACCTGTGAATACAAAGACATACTGTAAGATACATTACACACACGCAGACACACACGCAGACACACACACACGCAGACACACACAGACACACACACATGCACGCAGACACACACATGCAGAGACACACACACGCTGACACACACACGCAGACACACACACATGCAGACACATCATGCATGTAATATTGCAGATGGCATGCAGCATTCCCACACCACAGCTCAGTGAATGCAGGCCAGACATTAATAGTGGTAGTATGCATAGTGCCCTGGGGTGCACACTACATCAAGCAGGTGTCATTTCAGTAGGCATGCAGTACACACATTCATGGTAGTTTGCATGCATCACCGTGATACACCATGTGGCCACAGGCAGGTTAACAGTACACATGGCTGGCATCACTTTGTCATGTACTCCGCCAACATGTGCGATAACATGTGGACATGTGACAATGGTGTCCCACCACATGCACCACATCAAACTGGATGTCACAGTGCAGTGTTATGTGTACAGGCTACAGATAGAATGCATGTGTAACAAAGATGTCTGTGCAGGTGTGGTTGGAGTGAGCTGTGTACATAGCTATACAGTGGGGAGTACAGGCACTGTGCCACTGCATGGCAGCAAGACACAGGTATGTTTCTGCGCGATGCGTAACATGGACGTATTGCATTGCCATGTCTGCAACACAGTCATGCTGTTCCACAGCATGTATATGGTAGACATTGGTGGCACCTCCAGTGGCTGCAGACAGGCATTGCGGTTGTCTGGTGTACCACATCAGATGTACAGGTGGTCCACTACAGCTATGATCGCACTATGTGTGGACAAAGTGCAACGGTGACTACCCACTCCAGATGTACTGTGTGGCAACATGCCTGTGGGTATCACCCATGGCCATGTTTGACTGGGTCATGGACAATTGTATGTGATGGGCATCATGTACACATCCCTGTGGTGGCCCATGTGACATACACCCATACTAGTCTGAGGTGTCACAATCCCGAAGGCTATGCAGACATTGTGGATGTCTGCTATGTCATGTGTAGGTCATGTCATGGTGTGACAATGTTGCAGACAGAACACCACGTGCATGGGACATGTCATGTGCCATGTCACAACGTGTGCACACAATGCAGGGGCATAGGTCACATTGGTAACACCTGTGTGCTGGCCAGATCACAGCTCACTATGTGGTACTGTGTGCATACCACAAATGGCATTCTGATGCATACTACATATGCAGCCATTGTAGAACACCTCCACCATTGTGTGCATAGCTGACTGCACATATCACACCGATGGGTTATGTGGTGTCATGCCGGTGTATGCTAACGGTTGTATCTACTGTACATGGGTGGTGTGTGTGTCGGGTGGTGCAACCTGTATACCGTGACTGGAGCAGACCCAGGTGTGCATGTCATACCTGGCCACATGGGGAATATCTATGCACTGTAACATGCCTATTACTAGCAACAGTCTCACCTGCGACAGACCCATGGCTGTGCGACACGCCAGAGGTACCTGTATAGGAGCGACACAACAGTATACACATTATCCATTACTGTAGCCACAGTAAGCACTGTGCATGTCACATCATGTACCTGTGTGGTAGCATGTGTTATGCACATGTCTGCAAACACAACGTAGCATACTGTAGTATGCAGCTTGTGTGGCCATATACCTGGCATGTGTTGGTACATTATGTGGTGTACTGTGACACCCACACCTACGTCAGTTATCATACACACATGCAAGACTGACTTACCAGGCAGCTCCAGGCTCGTTGGTTGGGAGACACCCACCTCCGCGATGGCAGCGAGTGTTTCTGCATGATGTTCCCTGGGTGTCCCCAGACTGGCCAGGAGCTCCTCTGTGTGTGTGAGTGGGTGCTGGCTTGGTGGCCCACCACCTGTCCCACCTTGTTCTCTGGTGATTGCGGTGGCACGCTGTTTCGCATGCTGTATTAGGTCTGTGCAGTGTCAGCGTATCTGCTGGTAGGTGCGGTTGTTGCCACCCACGTTGTTCACCCTCCTGCACATATCCTGCCACACGTCATCCCGCTGCTGTGCTTGCTGTGGAACATGGCTGAATAGTAGCTCATAGTTGTCGTGGAGCAATGGTATAATCACGTCATCCTCCTGGCGGCTGAAGGCTGGCAGCCGGGAATGTGGCATTATCTGTAAGACATAATGATGGTGACAGGTCACATTTACACTGATGTACTGGCATACCGCTGGACATACATTGCTATGACATGTACGACATCTGCACAGTAATCTCTGCGATGCATCATGGCAGTGACACAGCTGACGTGTTGCCGTCACACCATTAAGCAGTGGATATCATATCATATCTGTGTGTCAACTCATCACACTGTACACACACCATGTTGATGGTAACCTGCTGTGGACATGTGTACCTGCCTGCACCTGTGTTCATACCAGTTGGCACGTGTCCCAATGTGCACACAGTTCTACTGTTCACCTGGATGCTGTGTATATGTCACTAGGCATCACGTACGCAGCCATTATGAATGTCAGCGGTGGCACTGCACACATACACATGGACACCTGTACATGCATGTGTTGTGCCATGTACATCTACACAGCACTGTACGGGTGTTGGACAACCTGCCACTCTCACCTGTATTGCACATGTGATACACATGGGACATTGTGTAACCATGTGACATTAGCAGGGAAGGTCATGCATAGCATGTGCGCGCACGTTGTACACACCAACACACAGCACCTGTGACACCACAGGGTGCATCAGTGCCACATTACTGCTGTGGACGGTTGATAGTGCAAGTGCCATTTGTCCATCGCACCATGTATGACTGTGATAGCACGTGCAGCCTTGCTGGGCAGGGCTGCATGGTATGGCAGGGTATGTCACATACATGGCACAGGGATGTGTCCCACCTGGGGGGCACTGATATTGGCAGGGTGGCTGTCCATTCCATATGTCATTGCTATGTGTATATGGACATTACACATGTCTATCATCATGGTGTGGACAATGGCCTTCTGCAAGGTAGGCAGCACGCTGCTTGGTGGGGGTGTGTATGGTGCATGCAGGTATCGCACATCCATGCATACACATTACCCCTGACAGGTGCTATGTGCTGCGATATTGTTCAACACAGTGCTGTATGTGCCCACACACTGCTATCCTGTGCACATGGATGGTTGCCTGGCCTGACATGGGTACCACATATGTCTACATCCAGTGCCTGCTGCCACCCCATGTCAGCTGGTGCACCACACAGCGCCATCCCTCCCACAGGGACCATGGTGTTGGGCACAGCATAGGTATCCATGTATGGGGACAGGGATGTTCACATAGCAGGGGCACTGATGGTATCATCAATCGGACCATACACGTATGATTCACACCTCACACACACAGCCCATTCAGTATGTTGTTCGCAACACTGACACAGCTATACTGCTAGGCCAGGGACATTCCCAGACGTACATACACAGATGCGTGAACATCTGTCTGTGGCATGGGCTACAATAATGGTGGGGTTCAACACATAACGTGTTTGAGTGTGGCTGGCGCAGACGTTCTGTGCACATGTCTACACAGTAAGCCTGTTCTACAGTAGCCAGCAGTGATGTGCTGTGCACATGTCAATGCTGCACATTGTATTGGTGTCTGTCTGTCCACAAGCCAGTGGTGGGACACACAGAGGTATTAGTGAACATATATGCATGCCACCCTGTACTGCTGTACTGCTAGCTTCTCGGGTGCTAATGTGTCATGGACATGCACACCTTACCCGAACAGGTGGTGGTGGGTTGCCACCCGTACCCATCTCCTCTTGTGGGTTGCTATGATCCAACACCCTCTTTGTATTGTATGTTCAGGCTATGCACCTGTGTGGGGCATGTGGGCATGCAATGCACTACTGCATACCTTTGCACCCATTGCAGAACATGTCACACAGTTACACTGGCAGCCATACACTTCACAGCTTGATGATGGTACAACACGTGTTGTACACACATAACACATATCCTGTGGGACATGGTCATATGTACAGGCATGTCCAACAGTCACGTACCACTGCTACCCCTACATGACGGATATGCAGTACATGTGGTGGTACAGCAACTGTCACATGTAGTCGTGCAATGCCCCCCTACCTACATGGCGTGGTACTGCCTGTGGGGGATATGCATCTGCATCCATGCTATGGCCATAGCTGACAGTTGTACATTGATATGTGCAACATACCTCATTTGGTGTTCTCATGGGTGCATGTTCAACATGGCTCCGCATTGTTTGTGTCTGTCACACAGTCATTGTTGTACATGGTTTACATGCCAGCCATGGCTTACTGTGTGTGATTCCATGTACTTCATTGGGATACCAGCATTATACATTATAACAGCGTATTCCAGCCATCACATAGCCTTCCTAGATGACACTGTTAGCCAGCCAGTAGGAGGTGTTCCGCCATCTGCACATAGGTCACACAGTACGAGGGCGGCTGACACCCATTCTGGGGACAGGGTTCTGACAGCTGTGGATGGGTGTGATGCTGTCGACAACCATGACTGCGCCTGATGGTCACATCTGGATGGGTAACATTCACAACACACACCTACCTTCACGTAGTAACACATCATCCACAACAATGGACATTCCTGCCAGAACAATGTGTGCAGTATGTCTGTATGACCACTGCAGGCACCACTGGTGGCCCCCAGCATGGCAGCCAACAGCACCAGTGTATATCCCGTGGAACCATGGGTTACACCATTCACAACACACCTGTCTCAGATGACCCTGTTGTGGATCACAGTGCAGTTCCACACATCATGTTACACTAGGCATCATGCACTGATATGTTGCGGACGTGTGAACGGCTGTACAACTCAACATATGCACACATGACACATCACCTGGTACAACATGTCTGTCATACAACATGTTATTGTGACCGCCCTGTGATGGCATTATACAGGCTACGTGTACTGGGACATGTGATGGCTCACCGGTATATTCACCCTCTGGGTGTGTGTCTAGCCAAGTGTACAGTAGGCAGTGGTCTGAACACACGGACACTGTACATTGACCTACTCTGTCACTGCAACTGTTGACTATGCTCATACTGTACTTATACAGGCATGTGGTATCTCACCACCATGACAGTCCTGGTCGACCACACTGCTGTGGCACACATGACCTGCGGACATCTGCCTGGGGTGTGGAGCACACATGTACATCTTCACATGCTATACTGCTTCTGTGGCGGTGTCACATGACTGTCTCCAGCAGGGCTGTAACAGGCAGGCACGGCATGGGGTCATGTGGGACAATGCTTGCACCTTCGACTGTGCTGCACACAAGCAAGGCACACACACTAGTGCACCACTCACATTTATCTGCTGTGCCTGGGACCTGCCTCCATGCTCTGCACAGCACACCTGCAAGTACAGATTGTACACGGATCATACCTCCCAGGCACATACCTGGACTTCAACACACACAGGTGAGGGGATCCCACATCACACAGTGTTTTGCACACATACTGGATATTTGCCGAACACAATGCATCGTATGTGCTCCATGTTCAGATACCCATGTTTGTGACCGCTAGACACATTGTAACGCGCAACAGAGCTTACACTGTACACCACAGGTTACATGCTGTCTGTGTTGTCATACTGTACATTGGGCCTCAGACAGCTGATACTGCCATGTGCTGACTGCAACCCACACTTCCCTAGAATGGACACCCATGTACCCACACATGCTTGAGGCATGCACTCCACCTAGCTGGGTGACACATTACACAACACATACCATACCTACACTACCCTCAGCATGCACGATACCTCCTTGTGTCTGGTGTGTTAAATCTGGGGTTATCCCCCCTTTGGTAGATGAACATATATGCTTCACGGCCCTGCTAGCCACACCCTGGACACACACCCATCGCAGCATACATGGAACATGTGTTCTACAGCCAGTACTACTGACGTCTGCTGACAGGGGTTGTTAATGGCATGGCACCCCGGCAGATGGACAGTGTACATAACTATGCTGACACATACCACAGTGCACTTCCGTAGCATGTACGCAATGGTAGGGACCATGCTATTCCACACAGAGACATGGCGGTACTGGCCTTTTCACAGACGCCACGGTGGTGGTCATGTTCCATGCACATCTGCTGTATGGGCACATGTGCAGGCTGTTGCACGGTGGTGTATATTCACATGTGTGGGGTGCATCACTTGACAGCCATGGTGGGTCCTCGTGGTCCATCACATGCTCCAAGGCTAGCTACCTACACATGACTGCCGCACATTGCAGTGTGGATCCTCAGGCAGTGTGGTGGTATGTCTGTGTTGTTTGGCTACATCCACATTCGATGTCGCATACAACAGTCACCCAGGCATTGCAGACTGAGATAATGTTGGCAACATGCCAGACAATGGTGGACTTACCAGCAATACACACTCTCACTCACTACAGGGTTGCAATCCATACATGGACATCGTAGTGTCCCTGTGGATACATACATGGTACTGCCATGCACACGTTATGTCCTAAGACACTGTCCCAATGTCACCTTCTGATCTCCCTAGCTGTTATGTCCCGCCAACCTGTTTGGTATGTGTCTCCACACCAGCCCACTGAATTCACTGCTAGCCTGTTGTCGGACATTGTGTACCTTGACCATCACACTGCCGCATCTATTGCACTACACATGGGTGGCACTGCATTGCACGTGTGGGACTGCATTCGTACACCCATGACTGGACCATTCTGTATGGCACTGGGGCACATCCTCACAAATGTGCTTCACGCACTCATTGATGACCTCCATGCCTTTACTGGCACCCTTGTTGGGCTTCTGTGTGCCACAGCATGCCACATACACATGCTGGCCACCTGTCATACCATTGCATGGGTGGTTGGTATGGTACAGAGGGCAACAGATCAGACATTGTCCTCACATTGCCCTTCAGCACCATTCCACGTTCTGGTATTGGCAACGTACACATCCACCTGCACATCATACCCTGTGTCTCAGGATGTTAGGCTATATGACTCCTGGACAGGACACCCAGTGGTGCAAGCATATCATGCTACCTACTACATGTCAGGTACATATGGCATTACACAGTCCTCAGTCATGGGGCCCCTCATGTTCACTATTTGCTTACATACACAACATGCTGTCACAGAGTACTGTCCATGCCTAGATATCCCACATCTACATACCTGGCACCATTATAGCTCCACCAGCTCATACTGATAACAACCGTATGGGTGTCGGTGTGGCAGATACATCATGTGGGTGTCATGGCATCAGGATGCATGACACATGGTGCATGAACATCACCTTTGCATAGCAACATTCATCCACTGAGTATCACATGGATACTGTCCCCGTACATGCATATCAAATTGTACATGGTTGCTGTACACACAAATGCCCCACATGGTGCTGTGGTTACCGTATTCCACTGTGGCATGGGTACACATCTGCAGGGCCACACCTATCTGTACTGTGTGTGATGCTGGTACATAGGTAGCCATTGTACCTGTGGCATACACACATCTACACACGGGCAAGGTTACAATACCACATTCGTGGTGTACCTTCCACAACGGCTGCAACTTTACATGGCACAGCATTGTCATGCCATGATGTGTACCAGGCTCAGACAGTTTACATATGCGGCTGACAGACGGAAAACACATCTGTACACATCTGCATACCACATACACAGGGGTGTCTTCTGCTCTGACATGGACCATGTCCTCCGCATTACTGATGCATGTAGTACTCATACATGGCAATTGCAGTGGGCAGTGTGAACGGACCACTCATGGATATGTGCACACATGCCACATTGCATGGGCTGGGCTTCTGTATTACTTCCGCAGACACAACACACACCATGCTGTGGAACATAGGTCCTGTGCACATCCCACAGGGACACACAGTGGCACTGTTCATGTGATAGCTCCCTTGCTGTTTGAGTGACACGTAGTCATGGTACCACCACAGCAGCAGTACTGTGTAGACATGCAGTTGACACCCACCTCTGCTGTTCACTGGACACTACCATGGGAGGTGACACTACTGTGTACACTGCACATGTGTTTACACATGGACCTGCCGGACTTCATTGTTGCCCACATTGCACCTGCTACAGATCGTTTGGCCATGGTTACTTGGTGTTCCTTCCATTTCGGATGGCTATTATGCTACTACTCTGTCCCATATCTACAGGCCATACGTATCCTGTTATTGTACATACCAATAGGCAATAACTCCATTATGCATGATATGCCTGTGATACTGTGTATGATGTCTGTCATATCCACCATGACAGCTTTACATTACACATAGTTGACATAGTATCCCCTACTGCAAGGCATACGCACGCGGCGCATTACGTATGACATCGACGGTATATGCCCATACACATGTGTGCTGTGACAGTATACATACATGTCCTATCCCCTGCTATGGCACTTCCTTGTTGGACATCCACTGCCAGCATCGGCGTGTGGTGTGGCATTGTTCTCTGTTATGCCCCCCTGTGGCAGCCCTTGTGTTATCCCGGCTGTGTACATGATGTCCCACTGCTGTGCACACGGTGTCCACAGTCGTTGGTATGCTCAGCAGGATAGCACTACATAACCACCTTTCACCACTCTCTGCATTATGGACAGGTATCATTACTTACAAACACCATTCACATACTGTACAGTTTTGTCATACACATCATGCGTTATACACCCGTACATATCGTGGGTTCTACATACCTTGTCAGTGTTTCCTTCCGTTTTTCATTGCGTGTATCGCTATTCCGATTTGTTACTCTATCCGTTGTGGAGTAGTGGTTCAGTATGAGCATACGGTTTGAATATCCTGGGAGTCATCCTTATATCCGTCGATACCTGCAACATGTGGGTTCATCACACCAATAGCTGTTCCTCAGTGTGTACTTGTGCGCATATCACCTGTGCATCTACTCCATTCGTACATTACGCGTCGTAACTAGGGTATGGTTGCATTCCTCACCTGGGCATTGGCTATTTGCCCTACCTTCGTGGAGATGGTCTGTATTGTGTTATGTTATGTGTAACTGCAGCCGCTATGTGTGGCGACAGGTACATTTTGCAGTGGTGTTAGCCGTGGATTGTGTGTGTTGGGTATGGTATTATGTTCGACATGTGGGTGTCCCTGTCCTGATGGCGTCTGTTGATGGCGTTTTGCATTTGGATGTGTAACATAGCTGTTGGATTCCTTTAAACAACAGATGCAAGTATGCATCCACTGTTGATAGTGTTTCCCATGCGAGATGTTGCGGTTATGCAGCTGTCATTGACTGCCTGTATGTTTGTGCTGCTATTACGGCTTGTATCCCTTTGATATGTGCGATGGGGAATATCGGAGGTTGTAGGTGACTGATACGGGTTGTGGGCCTTGCATCTCTACATACACGGTATGCTTGTCTGTGTGCTCCATCCCTGCCTGGGGAGTTGACAGTTACTTGTCTGTTGTTCTGGGAGTGTAGGTTGTGTTGTTGTCATGTGGTGTTGTTATTGCCTGCGTGTGTGCTTCCTGCATGTATTCCTCCGTCACATCGGTGGTATATCTGCGGTTGTTTGTACGTGACGACTATCCCTTGTCAGTCTGTCCCAGATATTTACAGTCATTGTGGTCCTGTACTTGGGATGGCCTGTTTGCCAGTGGTTGCCACCTATTCAGGTGGCGATTGCTTGTTTGACACTTGTAGAACACACAGCGGTGTTTACGGGCCGATACGTGGCCACGATCAGTACCGGGGTAGCACATGCGTATTTCAGCGGTACATACCTATTGCTGTGTAACTTTGCTGACGTATCATTTGGCAATTAGCATATCGGTGTCATACATATGGTCATGATTAGTACATACGTCCTTTCCATTTCATGTGGGGTATATTCCTGTGGTACATTCTGGGACATTTTCACTTTGCATCGTTATACGTCGCCACACGCCTAGCCAGGGTGGGGCTCTCAGTACTACTTTGGGACTACTGGTGTACATACGCCTGTGGCTACTGTACTGTATGCCTACACATGTTATTCCACTCCGCCTCTCACATGGCACACACATACACATTTTACAGTGGCACACACATTACACTCGCACAGCGAAACACACGGCACCCTCACCGCACACATACACATACTGCGGCAGTCACAGGGACGGTTGCACACAGTACCTGCACGGGCCGCATCACCGGCGGCAGTGTCTACCTCCCCCCTCATATCATCATAGTATTACCCGCGCATGTACTGTTACTGTACTGTGGCCTGGCGATCATTCCGACTCGCGGTTATGCATTTCAGTATGTTGACCTTTCCATGGGTGGCGGTTTCCTCTTCTGTTAAACCTCCCGGATGCTCAGGTTGTCTTTCACTATGTATACTATGTACAGGTATCGCGTGTTACTTCTCTGTCACCTTACATCCCTCTGATTCCCTGTCTTACCTGTTGTACTTATATGTATATGTGTACATATATTTCTATGTATGTAATTATATCTATCTACATATCTGTATATGCACATATCTACATGTCTATATGTATACACCTTGCGGCGAACGTGGCAGCATACAGCAACGCCGTCTGCTGTAGGACCCGCGTACGGTTCAGGTGTTGGCGTTCCATGCTCCGCTGGCTGTTGGGTGTGCAGTGTTTGGGTGCTGCCTATGTTGGAGTCACACATGGGGCCACCCATACGGTACACTTTACGGGTGGCCATGTTTGTGTGCCGTCCATTTCACTGTGTGTGCAAGTAGGGAGGTGTCAGTCCATGGGGCCTACGCTGTCAGACTATGTGCTATACGTTCCCTCTTTGCCAGGGCATAGGCATATTGGGTACGCCTCCGTCTGCCTACTGGGGCTGGCACAGTGTGTTCATGGTCCTGAACCCTCTGTGCCTGGACTGGCCTTGGCAGTTGTGGTGGGCTTTGTGGCCCTTCACCATTATGTCCCTGCAGCAGCTGCTTCCGCAGGATCATATTATGTAGCATGGCACATACTATGAATATGTGGGCACATGTGCCTGGAGAGTACTGCAGGGCTCCACCGGATGTATCCAAGCACCAGAACTGTGATTTCAGCATCCCAAACACAAGCTCTATGATTATTCTGGTTTGTGCGTGTGCCTCATTATGGCATTCTTGCATGTGTGTGTGTGCATTTCTGATGGGAGTCATCATCCACGGCTCCAGTGCATAGCCAGCATCCCCCACAAGGTGGCCTTTTGGGATGTCCCCCCCCCTGGCGAATACCTGGTACAGCTGTGAGGCATGCCAGATATGGGAGTCGTGGTAGCTTCCAGGGCTGCCAGCACACACATCCATGATAATGCCCTGCGCATTGCACACGACCTGGCAATTGATGGAGGGGAATCCCTTGCGGTTTATGTAGCGTCTACCCTGCTCCCCAGGTGGTGACTTGATTTGTATGTGCGTACAGTCTATCGCACCCAGTACCTCCGGGTATTGTGCCACACGGTGGAAGTGGCACATATTGCTAGCCAACTCCTCCTGAGATCTGGGGAAGTATATATGCTCATTGGCATGTGGTAACATGGCATCCAGAAACTGGTGTAGTACCCTGGATGCTGATGCCTGTGAGATGCCCATTATATCCCCAGTTGGCCTTTGAAAGGTACCTGTGGCCAGTATTCGCAAGCTTACACATACCTTTGTGTCCACTGGGATGGACTCCCCTCTGTTGTTTCTTGTTCTCAGGCATGGCCAGCACAGCTCCACTATTTGCTGTAACGTGTCCCTATCCACCCTGTAACGCTCTACTATCTCCAGGTCTTGTAGCCCTGGTAGGTTACCCTTGGTCTGAACACTCTCCTTCTCCTCTGAGGCCTACGGTAGTTGTCGGCACCCTCCTCCACAACTCCGTCTGTCTCTAACACATGCTGATGGATCACGGCCACGGCGGCACCCAACATGTACATTTTAAAAGTTCCCCGTGTGTTTACACCTATGGTGCGGCGTTTGGGAATACACGGCTGTGTGTTGTGTGCATTCACACTTTATACTGTTGTGCTGTACACCGGTGATGTCATAGGGTGTGTCTGTGGCCGTATCTGGGGATTATCTTCCGTGTTTTACCGTTGGCACTGCAACGCTGTTGCCTTTGGTGTTGCATTACTCTTGCCTGCAATGGGTTAGCTTTCGACCTTACCTTACTGTTTCTGCACGTTGCACCTACTATTTCCTGGCATGCATCCTGCAGAGCCCTGTCATGTGTAGTTTCTGGGACATGGCATATCGTGCGTTTTGTGTGCTGCCGCCGTTATGCTGCCGGTCTACTTGGCTCTGCTGTGTCAGGTCTTCACTCTTTGCAATCTGCTGCCTCCCCTACTTTCTTTGCATTCATATGCCTCCCCTATGCCGTTTTGCAGGTTTCTGCATGCACAGTTGTCAGCTGCCGCCGATTGGCCTACGTGGGTTGATTACCATTGATTCCTCATTACTACTCCAATTACACTGCTTCCGCATTTCCTCATATTCTCAACATCACCTTCCTGTATCCGATGTTATTTGCTGGCGAGCGTCACATGACTGGGTTAAGGGAACGTAGTCATCCTCGTGCACATGCACCTCTGCGCGCATTGTGTGCTCTCAGCTCAACTATTTCCCCACACGCCAGTCCTGCAGCTGTGATGTGCAATGTACAGCCCAGGTTTGCTGAGCTCCAATGTGCTTCCTCCTACAGTGGCACACCGTCTGCAGGTGACATGTATTCCCTCTGAGCCACTCCTCGGTGTATTACCACTGCGCCGTTTGGTACAGCCTTACGCCGGCGGGGTTTTGCGATTCAGTATTATCTGCCTCATTTGCATGGCATTGACTACTAATTCATAGTTACCGCGAACACTGCCGCGACTCCTTGGCAACCCTTGCACCGTGGATGTGGCTTTCCATGCATACCATGGTGTATTGTGGCTGTGAAGCTGATGTGTATTACACTGCTGTTTTATGACATTGTCATATTATTTCATTGTTTAGCACCTTCCGCAGACATGTCCTGGGGTTCTGCTGTGAGTTTCTGTGGACATACCATTTATGTTATTATTTACATGTTGTGCATGTTTTCTTTTGACATTCTCTGTGTCTTTCACCATTGGCATATGGCAACAGTGTGATATCTGACGTTGACAGCATTCCGTTACTCCTATGTTATGTTTGGGTAAATGTAAACCGTTTTTTTTTATTTACATTGCCGTGCCCTTATGCTACGCCTGCGCCACTTTGTGGATCGCTATATGCCTTCATTTGCATGGTGCAACACCGCACATGGGGTGTTTAGCATACCTACGCCGGAGGTGGCGCAGATCCGGCGCACACCGGTAGTGCACGTGGAATTGGATCGTACCTGAATCGCTCGGCGGCCATATTTGGCGTTGTAACGCCTACGCTATGTGTCCGCCTGGCGCAGCGTTCATGAATCCCGGGGTATGTCTAATATTTGCCACTGTACACAGGAAATGGTTTCATATTACTAGCTCAGTTCTGTCATAGACCTTGGATTTTCAACTATTTAATATATTCATCTATAAGGTTAATTCCCCCAGTGTTGAGGGCAGATGTACTACTGATTTTATTGGAGATGACTCTGAGCCAAGCCTTTATCACCAGGACATACATTTCCCAATAAAGATACAGTAGTGAAAAAATACGTTGTATAATAGCTCACTGAATCATTTAGTTATCACCTTAATTCAAAAGCAAAAACAATTCCCGTCTTTATCTCAATGAATATCCCTCTTTTACATGCTTCTAAGCTAACTTCATTGTTTTTTTCTAAGTATTTATTTATTTATTTACATCTGTTTACCAGGCAAGTCCAGCTAGGCCAGAAGCCCATTTTCAGAGGAGGCCTGGGGAGAAAAGCTCCATAGAAATATAAGCAAAATACAATAATTATATAGTACAATAGTATACATACAGTAAGATGCAGAATACACATCATCTAGTTAGTCTATATAAAGAAGTATTGAATACAGTTTTCTAACAGACACATGTTCAAAAAGAAAAACAACAAATATATCAGTAAAGATCACTGTGAGAAAAATAAAATGAGTACTGTGTACATATTAAATAATAGTTATGAACAAATGAGAAATGCAATTAAGTACTGAGTCATTACTACATCATTTTGCTTATATAACTAGAATAACTTTAATAGGTTGTACTACTCCATTATTTGTAGCAAATGAGCCTGCACTCTGTAGCTTCCTATATTTTAGCAAAGTGTGTTGTGTTAAACTGTGGTACACACAAATGCCCTAGGTTATACACAGTGTATTGTGTTGTAGTACTGTATTAAACTGTTACTGATCTTTGTTGTGCTCACCAGCTCTATACTGAGGGCTGGCATTAACATATTGCATATTACTGTGTTTGTGTGCTGTACTGTGTTGTTACACTGTGGCACTTGACCCTGACTATAGTGATTTTCTGATGACTTGTACTGTATCATACAGTATTATACTGCTCTGTGTTATACTACAATGTATTTGCATAATATCTGAATTTCTGCTTCATGGTTCTGTTCTATATTGAACTTTATTTCCTGATATTATTGAATTCTGTTGCACTGCACTGTGTTAAAGTGTTCTATTACATAGTTCTTGGTGTCCTGCTATCAACAACTTGTATTTTGCAGGTATTCTTTTGGTAGCTAGACTAAGTTTGTACTGTGGTTCTGTGTATTTCCTTTCCACAAGCCATTTGCTGTGTATCTCTCCATGTAGGAATCTTACGTGTTTTTACAAACTTCTTTTGGATTGTAACATTTACCTAACCATTAAATTCATATCTTGAACCTCTGGTCCCATGAACTCACTTTGGTATTCAATCAGGGATGGCTTGCACCTCTTCCCACAGAACGTCTGCATGTTGCTAAAAAATGTTCTACCCACATGTGTGTTTTTAGGCACAGTCAGTTTTCTATAGTTTCCAACTTAATAAATTCAGATCACGACTGCAACAACCTGGTACTGCTTAATGCTATGAGTCTAAACAAGAAAATGTTCAACTTTGAGGCCATCTTGACCCTTAAGTGCATACAAATTTCTGTAATAACTGAAACTTTGCAGTATTGCGAAAACATGTCCTCTTCCCCAGACTTGAATGTCTGTCATTTGTTCAGCTTCTCCATTGTTGGTCGTGGTGTATCCCTTTTTCATCCATTACCCAATTATCTCAATAGAAATCCAACATGATAATTACCTTGAACTCCAATATATCTTAAAGTCAATAAAAATATCAAATTTCCTTATCATTGCTAATTATATATCCCCTTCTGTGTCTATTGCTGCCTGTGATAGCTACCTAAACCAGCTTGAGTCCTTAACTTTAGAAATAGATTTTCCTGGACAGTGTCAACCACCCATTAATAAACTGATGAACAAACACCACCTGGCAACAAATCTTCCTCAACTTTATTAATACTAATTCCCTAGACCAGGTAATGTCCTAATCTATGAGGACCCCCCCAGTCTCTTCAACCTCATCCTCTCTAATATAGCTCCTCCCTCCTTCAAGCATATAGTAGCCCCCACTATGGTCAAATTGTACCACTAGCCCATCACATTTTTCCCTGACAACACAAGACAATCCATAAATACAATTATCAACCACAGTGTATTCAGGAATTTCTTTAAGGATAGTCTCCTATCACACTCAAATGGCCTAATAAAATTTGAAAGCTCTTTCCTCCTAGGGAACTGAGTAGCTAAAAGCAGCCATCAAGTTTTACTCCAACTTCAATTCCTGCATTAAGGCATTTGTGTCCAGCTGTCACAAGTATGCCTGCATATTTAAAAATAAGACCCTGTGGTGGATTCCTACTATAAACAAACTCTACAACAAAAGAAAAAGTATCTCAGCTATAAATATTAAACTCAATTTCATTTGTTCTGAAAGTAATGTCTAAATGTTCTGCAAGGAACTCAGGCAAAAGATCAAACCCTCAAAAACTAAAAAAATAATTAAATATTGCCACTTCCTGCAAAGATAATCACAAAGCCTTCTTTAACTATCTTAAAGATCCCTGAATAAATATCTAATAATGCACAGAGCTGAGATCTAACAAGACTACCTTTGCAGATCTGGAAGACATTGCCAATATACTGACAGGCAAAGGTAGTGTCAGTTTTACCCAGTTCTCCCTGTCTTATTGTCCCCAGTTTCAAATGTGTTCCTGATGCACTTCCAAAAAAAATACTATAGAATAGGTTCTAAAAACGTTTCTCAAAACTAAATATCGTAGCATAACAGGCTGTCGGCTGTCACCTTTTCAGCATTAAGCACAGAATCACTGATCCCCTTCCTATTCCTTTTTAACCTCTGCATCTCCTACAGATATGTGCCTACAGCTTGAAGAATGACCAAAGTAGTGCCCATACATAAAAGTGGCCCTGCCATTTAACCATAACTGTATTAGCCTTGGAGCATATCTATCTTCTATCTATCTATCTATCTATCTATCTATCTATCTATCTATCTATCTATCTATCTATCCATTTACCTATCTGTCTATCTTTCTATTTATTTGTTATCCAGGAGAATGAGATGGTCCAAGGACCCTGTCCAGTCATTTTCCCTGACTTAAAGGCAGTTCTAACAATGCAATGAGATTATTCATACACATCATGCAAACAATATAAGTATGTACAGTAATACATAGTAGATTATGAATTGTAAAAGATATTAAAATATGCAAAATAAATTACCATTGAACAAATTAAATACACAAATTTGGATAATCACACATCATTCAGACAACGGGCTCATAGCATTATCACAGGATACTCTCTCTCTCTCTCTCTCTCTATATATATATATATATATATATATATATATATATATATATATATATATAAATTTAGTCACTTTGATAACAACATGTTGTATGTGGATTAACAGCTGAGAGGATAGTTTTCCCCACAGAAATAATGCAAAGGTGAACAGCAGGAGCGAAACTGGTGAACAGCAGCAGCAGCAGTGTGACAGGTGAACAATAGGTGAACAGCAACAGTGAGACAGATGAACAGCAGCAACAGCAGCAGTGGAGCAGGTGAACAGTAGCAACACCAGCAGTGGGGTAGGTGAACAGTAGCAACAGTAGCAGTGGGGTAGGTGAACAGTAGCAACAGCAGCAGTGGAGCAGGTGAACACTAGCAACACCAGCAGTGGGGTAGGTGAACAGTAGCAACAGCAGCAGTGGGGCAGGTGAACAGTAGCAAAGCAGCAGTGGGGCAGGTGAACAGTAGCAACAGCAGCAGTGCAGCAGGTGAACAGCAGCAGCAGTGAGAAAGGTGAGCAGCAGCAGTGAGATTACAGAGGACAGTGCATAATGCAATTTAATTAATTAGACATAGGTTCATAGGTGTTCACTAGACTAACGACCGCAAGGGCCTTTTTAAGCCTAGCCATGATACCCTTGATAAGTATAAGCATGGGCCTGGGAGATGAACCATTTATAGGTTACCTCTGTCTATTAGAGACATAGGTACCAAACTAGGGATGAATTTCCGGTTTCCCATCCAATTCTCCAAGTTGCACTTGAATTTGGTTAGGGAGGAACTCTGCTTCAGATGGATAGGGAGCCTGTTCTATATATGGGGTAGTCTCTGGGATACATACCTATCTCTCCAGCAGGTCCTATTTATATCACAGGCAAGGTTTA
This sequence comes from Protopterus annectens, assembly GCF_019279795.1. Classification (NCBI taxonomy): domain Eukaryota; kingdom Metazoa; phylum Chordata; order Ceratodontiformes; family Protopteridae; genus Protopterus; species Protopterus annectens. The sequence goes on along the minus strand of NC_056741.1, from coordinate 891,955,051 downwards.
AGTCTTTAGAATGGGTAACTCTGGTGATGTTTGTTTTGTGGATATGCAAGAGGTCCATCAGAGTGAGGTCTGACAATGCCTTTTATGCCAGGCATATATCTCCCCTTAAAAGCCTATAGGAGACAGAATGCAGGGATATGGCCTTGAGGCAGTCTGCATAGGACATATTACTCACATCCTGTATTCCTTTAGTGGGAAACTTCTGTGGACATTCCAATTGTTGGATATGCCTTGTTAGGTACTGTACATACCAAAGGGGCATTGTACTCAATGATAGGTCTGATGAATGCCGAATACAGTGGAACAGTGACTTCCTTTTACTTAGATGCCATACCTTTGTTTATAAGCTACACAACATAGAATGATTTCCTCACTGTTGTAGAGACATAATGATCAAAGGCTAGATTACTATCTATGTGTACCCCTAAGTCCCTGACTACTGGGTCATCTCTAAGGGTTGTGTTGTCAATATGTTAGTTAGCAGGGATGGATGACTTCCCAAAGGATACTATTATGCATTTCTTGGCATTTAGTTTTAGTCCATGGCTCTGACACCAGTTGTGTGTCTGTGTCAGCACCTCCTGGAGAACATTTGTGTCAGTGTGAGATTAAATGACAGCTCCTAATTTGCAATCATCTGCAAATTTAGTCAACCAGAGACCACTGACATTGGCCTTGACTTCTGAAAAGTGAATGCCAAAAAGGAGCTGTCCAAGGACTGATCCCTGAGGGACTCCACTTGTGAGTGGCCTCTTTGTAGAGATGGACTCCCCAATTCTAACTTCCTGGATCCTGACTGTGAGCCAGTTGGCTATCCACTAGTTGACATATGGGTTTGTACCTAACGTATTCAGTTTGTCAATAATACCAAATGGGGTATTGTGTCGAATGCCTTGACCAGGTCAAGGTAGGCAGTGTGAACAAGTTTGCCCTCATCCATTGCTTTGGTGACCTTCTTGAAGAAGTCCACTAGGTTGAGTAGGCATGATCTGACCTTGAAGAAACCAAAACATTTTCTACGTCAGCCATGATTGAGAAAACAGTTGCAAGCTGATTGTTCATGAAGGAATTCTTTGGGTGGTGTACAAAACTAAGGGCAGTAATTTACTTGAGTCATATTGGAGTGAGTTCCAGGTAGCTGAAGCAGATTTAGAGACTGCATTTTCTCCAATTGTTAATTGAAAGGGTGAGCTGTAGAGGAGTAAGAAGTTGTGATGTCTAAGAAAATAGTTAGAGGAATACATCTTAAACTTGTTGCTGAGAAATGCAATGGGATTTGTGCAAGAGTTTATATATTAATGTATAATGTAGAAATGTTCTCTGCTTAATCAGCTTTTTGTATTACAGTGCAGTGATGTTTATTCTGCTGCCATATATGGCTTAATCTAAGAATTCTGCTTTCTGTCTTCTGAAGTAAAGCAGCAGTGGAGGTTGAAGTAATTCCTAATAATGCACTGAACACTATGATGCAGTACTCAACTCATCATGTAAAAGAATGAAAGGCTTGTTCTAGAAAAATCTTGGATGTTCTTACCTATCTATAGTTGCTCAGAATCTTTGGGAGTTGCTTATGTGTGTCTCCTAGACAAATCTGAAGTAGTTGACCTTTGCCGCTTTAGATTTTAGGCACTTGTTGTTCCTTTGTTGTTGTTAATTATCAAGCACTGGGGTGTCATTAAGATTAGTCTTCCATATTTTCCATGGCTTTTCTCTACCTTTTATCATTTGCCTAAGAGGTTGGTTTGTCCAGGGAGTATTACATTTTTTTAAATTTCATAGATATGTGAGGGAATAGTTTCTCTTGTGTGAAATATTCAATATTTAGAAAAGAAAACTGGAGTGAACAGAGATAGGGGTCAATGCAAGAGTATACAAGTGACCAGTCAGAGCTCTTGTATGAGTAAGTTGGTATGGTTATTAGGAATAATAAACTGAGTTTTTATAGTGATGGAGATGGATTTAGACATTTTAAATGTCCATTGTTAAAGTAGAAGGTAGCGGTCATTCAGAGGTGCTAGAAGTATCTTAAGACATAAACATTTATTTGGAATGTTAGCAATCAAAAGAGCTAGTATGGTGGAAGTAGAAGATATGTTGATGGTCTTGTTCCTATGAGGAGGGAGAAACGGGTGAAAGTGTAACTAACTTTATTGTTTGGTCTTGTTTGTATATGTTTTTGAGAAGATAGGAAATTATTAAAGCATGTCTTATTTTTCCTTTGAAAGTTAAAATTAAGTTCTCTTCAAATAATGGTTTTATTTTATTTTTTTTCTTACGTTGAGTATTTCTAGTAATGTGTTTTGAAGGGTTGTTATTTTGGTTAGCAAAGGGAAATATATGATCACAACTTATATTTGTGTATAATCATTTGGTGCTATACATTTGATAGTCCAATTGGGGCTGGCCTTTTCTTATCTTTTGTTTTACTGCCTTAAATGTGGGCAGCTGACAAATTGGCAGATTTACATATTTGGAGTAACGTGCCACCATCTTTATAAGTTTTTACCCTATTGTCAGAGAAGAAGTGGCACTTGTTAGATACCTCAGGTTCCATTCATGAATTGCCTTTTAACCATTACTCTGTAATAGCCCATATTTTGGAATTATAATGGTTAAGCCAGAATTCCAGGTTGTACCATCTATTTTTGATACTTGCATTGTTAATTTAGCTAGTTTTAAGATTTGATTTGATGATTGTGGGAACTAATGAAAAGACAGGGCCTTTATTGGTTTCAATGTCACCACAAAGAACTAATTGTGCGGTGAGTGTTACCCTGTTTCTATGTAATAGATTTAATTTTCTGCAGAAAATTATCGCCTTGTCATCTGTGAGAGGTATGATATTTCATAAAGGATTGCAGAAACTCCTCCATTAGATAACTAACACTCTCCAATCTTCTTCTCCTCCTCCTATGGTGTATCTGATTAGATCATTATATAGTCAAGCAAAATGGACTGACCAATTAATAAAGGTCAGTTAAACCAAAAACAAACCACTAAAAAAATAGACTTTTCAGGTAGGCAGGCTGGAGGAATGGTCTTTTACATCGTACCATCATGCATCCTGGACACATTTATCGTAATATAGTTATGAGTCAAACGTATAGGGTGTCAAGACTACATATTGATGATGCTGGATCTACATGGTAATCTTAGTGCCAGAGGTTATTGGAGTCATGACTGGGTCTCTTCTATAGATGATATGCGTTATGCTCAGAGGAATATTGCTCGACCTTTTATTTTTTTGAAGAGTAATCAGAAAAGGGATAGAAAGGTGCATATTAAAAGTGCAGACAGAGTGACTCTGACTTATATAGATGACACAGGTAGGATATGTGGAATCGTACGCAAAAAACGGCCATTTATTTTAGTCAATGATACTATCAGAGCCATAGTGGCTCTGCTTCCACTTTTTGCTTTAAGAACAGTTTATCTCTTAAAAGGATGTTGAACTATCATCAGGATAAATCAAGGGTTAGTTTTCCATCATGTAGGATAGGTACGTATGCTTGTAGGATGTGTAGAGCATTTAAATATGTCTCTGAAGCTAAGACATACACACATCCAGTGAATGGTTTCAGGTTTGTTCCTAGGTTTTTTTGCAGATTGCTTTAGCTCCATTCTTGTTTATTTGGCTTACTGCAATGACTGCACATATTTTTATAATGGGAAAACTAATCACCATTTTAGGAAACGTGTGTTGGAGCACCTTGGTTATATAAGGAACAAGGATGATACTAGTGCTTTATATAAACATGTAGCAACTTTTAATGATTACAGTTTTAGTTTCTTGGTTTTACCACTTTCTACTAGTGATTTTTGAGGGGGGGGGGATATTCTGAATAAAGTTGAAGTGGCAGAAACTAGATGGAAAACCACTTTTCAAGCACATAGAACTTCCGGCTTGAATGGTAGTATACCTTTAAAGCCAATATTGAGGGCTCTGTTGCTTTGATTGTTTGATTTGATTTGTTAATGATTTTATTGTTATTGCTTTGATTGTTTGATTTGATTTGTTAATGATTTTATTGTTTTATTGATGTATGGTATTTAATAATGTGTGTTTTTTTTTGCTTCGGTTTGCTCTGTAGAAGTGCACAGTGAGTGCACGAAACTGCTTACCTTGCCAATAAATTATACATTTTATATACTTTTATTTTCTCAGCAGTGTTTGGTTGGTTGTGCTTTTATTTTTTGGTAGATCATTGTATATTTCAGATTGCAGTAGAAAAGTGGTGTTCATGAGTTTCGTATTTTAACACCTGAGCACTCTTGTCACTTAATAGGCCTTTCTCAAGATCTTTTCCCAGAAGTCCATTCAGTGCATTTTGACATCTGTTGTTCAGAAGGCAGCAACACAATCATAGTCTGTAGTGTTTTGCAGTAAATTCATACTTGTAGACAAAGGACATAATCACAATTTTGCACCCTTTATTTGTTAGTTTTATTATCATTATGTGTTTATCAGCAATTAACTGTTTTAATGTATTTTATTTAAATCAATACTGACTTTGAATTTTTTTCATTTTTGAAAGTTTCCTTGTATGACTCTTAAATTAACCAAGAAACACATTAATGGCCTAATAGCTAAACTGTGGATTAAAGACAGTGCTCTTAAAACTAGCAGTTTTTGATTTTCTTGTCTAGTGGAGTAGCCATTGTTTTAGAGTCTATTGCCATGATTTCAAAGGAAAAGCTTGTAATTTAGGTATAATCTTCTCATTAGTCTCTAAATACCTAATTAGATTTCCCCTTGATCAATTGTGGAAGTGAGCAGAAATGTAAATCCCTTCAAATGTTGGGGAAGGAGACTGACCACATAAGTTTACATCTGGTGATGCATCATATGCATTACATTTTGCTGTATATTTGCTGCTGGACTAAAAATTTCATCTTGTATTTTTTGATCCCCCCCACTTTCCTGGGAGTCAGAGAGTTCCAGTATTTTGAACGTTTTCTTCCCAATAATCATTCCTGGGTTGCCCCGGAATCATGGTATCTTTGGCAGCATATTTAGATATGTAATGACATTGTGGGTACTGCTCCCATTTCTCACTGTACTCCTCACTTGTTGCTATCTAGCTGTATCTGCAGCTGGATCTTATTGTATCTTGATTTTTAACAACATACGCTTTCTATGACATGTTCATTTGTTTTCTAATAATCAGTGACATTTTAGTCTCACAACACTGTATATATGTATATATATATTTTTTTTTTCAGTATTCTAAGGCTGAAGATGATGTGCAACCTTAGGGCGTCCTGGGGTTTATACAGTTGACTGCTTCTACTGGAATATTTTTTCATTTATGACCTACTCTGTGTTCCCCCCTCCCCTGCTTTTTCCTGTTTCACATCTGAGGGCTACTTCCTTCTATAGACCATGCTTACCTGCAGGGAACACTTAGATGAATACAATCCTTGCCATTCTTCAGTCTATGACTCCATGCTGCAATCTGATTGATCTAGAACATCAACAGACACTTGTAGATGCCAAAGTGGTCAGAGCTATGGATCCTATTCAGTTTCCTTTATTATTGGAGAAACCCCTTCCCATGCCACAACCTCAACCTCAGACAGTGATTATTTTGAGACAGAGACAGAAAGGGAATCAACCAATGACTTGCAGCCAGGCCAAGGTCTGAAAACTTTAGTTTTTAACCTTTCTAGCCATGTTTTGACAATGATCTCAATGTACTTAACAACATGCAGCAATTACAAGCTTGATAAACAACCCTGATATAGTAATTAAACCCACCGATAAAGGTGGTGGAGTAGTAGTTATGGATACACCTACTATCTAAGTGCTATGATTGATTTGCTCTCTGCTACAGATACTGTTAACATTACTAAACACGAACAAACTGTCATTGTTAACCATGTGTCAAAAAGTCTGCATGACTTGTGTATCAAGAATAAGATAAGCAACTTGATAGTGAGAAATCCTAGAGTACCAGTAATTTATGGTATACCTAAGCTCCATATAACTACCTTCACCCTACCCATGAGGCCCATTGTTTCAGGCCGTGGTTGGGTAACTGAAACAGCTTCTAAGTTTTTAGAGACACAACTAAGACAAAACTTTGAAAGGACAGGTACTATTTTATGTGATACAAGTGAATTTTTAGAAAGTTTATATGAGTGGTCTAGTGTAAATAATTAAAAAAATTGTCATTTTGTGACACTAGACATTCCCCGGGATTCATGAACCTTGCACCAGGCGCACGCATAGCGTAGGCGTCACAACGCCAAATATGTCCGCCGAGCGATTCAGGTACGATCAAATTCCACGTGCACTACCGGCGTGCGCCGGATCTGCGCCGCCCCCGGCGTAGGTATGCTAAACACCCCATGTGCAGTGTTGCACCATGCAAATGAAGGCATATAGCGATCCACGAAGTGGCGCAGGCGTAGCATAAGGCCACGGCAATGTAAACCAAAAAAAAATGGTTTACATTTTCCCAAACATAACATAGGAGTAACGGAAGACTGTCAGCCTCAGGTATCACACTGTTACCATATGCCAATGGTGAAATACACAGAGAATGTCAAAAGAAAACATGCACAACATGCAAAAAATAACATAAATGGTATGTCCACAAAAACACACAGCAGAACCCCAGGACATGTTTGCGGAAGGTGCAAAACAATGAAATAATATGACAATGTTATAAAACAGCAGCGTAATACACAGCAGCTTCACAGCCATAATACACCATGGTATGCATGGAAAGCCACAACCACGGTGCAAGGGTTGCCAAGGACTCACGGCAGTGTTCGGCATGGTAACTATGAATTAGTAGTCAATGCCATGCAAATGAGGCAGATAATACTGAATCGCAAAACCTCCGCCGGCGTAAGGCTGTACTAAACGGCGCAGCGGTAATACACCGAGGAGTGGCTCAGAGGGAATACATGTCACCTGCAGAGGGGTGTGCCACTGTAGGAGGAAGCACATTGGAGCTCAGCAAACCTGGGCTGTACATTGCACATCACAGCTGCAGGACCGGCGTGTGGGGCAATAGTTGAGCAGAGAGCACACAATGCGCGCAGAGGTGCATGTGCACGAGGATGACTACTTTCCCTTAACCCAGTCATGTGACGCTCGCCCCGCAAACAACATCAGAAACAGGAAGGTGATGTTGAGAATATGAGGAAGTGCGGAAGAAGTGTAATTGGAGTAATAATGAGCAATCAACACTAATCAACCCAATAAGGCCAATCGGCGGCAGCTGACAACTCTGCATGCAGAAACCTGCAAAACGGGATAGGGGAGGCATATGAATGCAAAGAAAGTAGGGGAGGTAGCAGATTGCAAAGAGTGAAGACCTGACACAGCAGAGCCAAGCAGACAGGCAGCACAACGGCGGCGGCACACAAAATGCAAGATATGCCATGTCCCAGAAACTACACATGACAGGGCTCTGCAGGATGCATGCCAGGAAATAGTAAGTGCAACGTGCAGAAATAGTAAGGAAAGGTCGAAAGGTAATCCATTGCAGGCAAGAGTAATGCAACACCAAAGGCAACAGCGTTGTAGTGCCAATGGTAAAACACGGAAGATAACCCCCAGATATGGCCGTACAGACACACCCTATGACATCACCGGGTGCACAGCACAATAGTATAAAGCATGAATGCACACAACACACAGCCGTGTATTCCCAAATGCCACACCATAGGTGTAAACACATGGGGAACTTTTAAAAATGCACATGTTGGGTGCTGCCGTGGCTGTGATCCATCAGCATGTGTTAGAGACAGACGGTGTTGTGGAGGAGGGTGCCGACAACCACCGTAGGCCTCGGAGGAGAAGGAGAGTGTTCAGACCAAGGGTAACCTACCAGGGGCTACAAGACCTGGAGATAGTAGAGCGTTACAGGGTGGATAGGGACACGTTACAGCAAATAGTGGAGCTGTGCCGGCCACGCCTGAGATCAAGAAACAACAGAGGGGAACCCATCCCAGTGGACACAAAGGTATGTGTAAGCTTGCAAATACTGGCCACAGGTACCTTTCAAAGGCCAACTGGGGATATAATGGGCATTTCACAGGCATCAGCATCCAGGGTACTACACCAGTTTCTGGATGCCATGTTACCACATGCCAATGAGCATATATACTTCCCCAGATCTCAGGAGGATTTGGCTAGCAATATGCGCCACTTCCACTGTGTGGCACAATACCTGGAGGTACTGGGTGCGATAGACTGTATGCACATACAAATCAAGTCACCACCTGGGAAGCAGGGTAGACGCTACATAAACCGCAAGGGATTCCCCTCCATCAATTGCCAGGTCGTGTGCAATGCTCAGGGCATTATCATGGATGTGTGTGCTGGCAGCCCCGGAAGCTACCACGACTCCCATATCTGGCATACCTCACAGCTGTACCAGGTATTTGCCAGGGGGGACATCCCACAAGGCCACCTAGTGGGGGATGCTGGCTATGCACTGGAGCCGTGGATGATGACTCTCATCAGAAATGCACACACACACATGCAAGAACGCCATAATGAGGCACACGCACAAACCAGAATAATCATAGAGCGTGTGTTCGGGATGCTGAAATCATGGTTTCGATGCTTGGATACATCCGGTGGAGCCCTGCAGTACTCTCCAGGCACATGTGCCCACATATTCATAGTATGTGCCATGCTACATAATATGATCCTGCGGAAGCAGCTGCTGCAGGGACATAATGGTGAAGGGCCACAAAGCCCACCACAACTGCCAAGGCCAGTCCAGGCACAGAGGGTTACGGACCAGGAACACACTGTGCCAGCCCCAGTAGGCAGACGGAGGCATACCCAATATGCCTATGCCCTGGCAAAGAGGAAACGTATAGCACATACTCTGACAGCGTAGGCCCCATGGACTGACACCTCCCTACCTGCACACACAGTGAAATGGACGGCACACAAACATGACCACCTGTAAAGTGTACCGTATGGGTGGCCCCATGTGTGACTCCAACATAGGCAGCCCCCAAACACTGTACACCCAACAGCCAGTGGAGCATGGAACGCCAACACCCGAACAGTATGCGGGTCCTACAGCAGACGGCGTTGCTGTATGCTGCCACGTTCACCGCAAGGTGTATACATATAAACATATATATATGTGTATATACATATATGTAGATAGATATAATTACATATATAGAAATATATGTACACATATACATATAAGTACTACAGTTAAGACAGGGAATCAGAGAGATGTAAGGTGACTGAGATGTAACACGCGATATCTGTACATAGTATACATAGTGAAACGACAACCTGAGCATCCGGGAGGTTCAACAGAAGAGGATACCGCCAACCATGGAACGGGCAACATACCAAAATGCATAACCGCGAGGCGGAAAGATCGCCAGACCACAGTACTGTAACAGTACATGCACGGGTAATAGTATGATGATATGAGGGGAGAGGTAGACACCGCCACCGGTGTCGCGGCCCACGCAGGTACTGTGTGCAACCGTCCCCGTGAGTGCCGTAGTATGTGTACGTGTGCGGTGAGGGTGCCATGTGTGTTGCTGTGTGAGTGTAATGTGTGTGTCTCCATAACATGTGTATGTTGGTGCCATGTTAGAGGCAGAGTTGAATAATATGTGTAGGCATACGGTACACTAGCCACAGGCATATGTATACCAGTAGTCCCAAAGTAGTAGTGAGAGCCCCACCCTGGCTAGACGTGTTGTGACGTAGAACGATACAAAGTGACAATGTCCCAGATTGTAGCACAGGAATATACCCCATAGGAAATGGAAAGGACGTATGTAATACTCATGCACGTATGTATGACACCAATATGTTAATTGCAAAAAGATACGTTGGCAAAGTCACACAGCAATAGGTATGTACTGCAGAAATACGTATGTGCTACCCCAGTACTGACCGTGGCCACGTATCGGCCCGTAAACACTGCTGTGTGTCCTACAAGTGTCAAACAAGCAATCCCCATCTGAATAGGTGGCAACCACTGGCAAACAGGCCATCTGAACAACAGGACCACAATGACTGTAAATATCCAGGACAGAATGACAAGGGATAGTCATCACGTACACACAACCGCTGATATACCACAGATGTGACGGAGGAATACATGCATCAAGCACACCCGCAGGCGATACCGACACCACATGACAACAACACAACCTACAATCCCATACCAACAGACAATTAACTGTCAACTCTCCAAGTAGGGACGGAGCACACAGACAACTATACTGGTTATGTAGAGATGCAAGGCCCACAAACCGTATCTGTGACATACAACCACCGACATCCCCCACTGTACATAATAAAGGAATACAAACCGTAACAGCAGCACAAACATACAGTCGGTCAATGACATCTGCATAACCACAACATATCGCGTGGGGTACACAATTAAAGGCGGCCGCATAATTGCATGCATTGTAGACATGCAAACAATAGCCATGTCACAGTTTGGAATGCAATACTCCGTCATCATACGTCGGAAGGACAGGTACACCCACTTGTTGAAACAAATACTACACCTGTCACACACAATCCATGGGTGACATGAATGCAGACCATACTTGTCCCCACGAATAGCAGATGCAGTCACACATAACATAAGACAATACAGACCATCCCCATGAAGATGGGGCGAATATCTAACGCCCAGGCGGAGAACCCAATTATAACCCAGTATCGACACGTAAGTACCGAAGGGGGAGATGCACAGGTGATATGCACGTAATCACTCACGTACACATATCCGCTGATATACCACAGAGGGTACGGGGGTATACATGCAGCAAGGCCACCTGCAGACGATATTGGAACCAATCAACAACAGCCCAAGTTACACTCCCAGAACAAAACACTATTAACTGTCAACTCTCCAGGTAGGGATGGAGCACACAGACAACTATACTGTGTATGTAGAGATGCAAGGCCCACAACCCATATCCGTCACCTACAACCACCGATATCCCCCACCGTACATATTAAAGGAATACAAACCGTAATAGCAGCACAAACATACAGGCAGTCAATGACATCTGCATAACCGCAACATCTCGCGTGGGAAACACAATCAAAGGTGGATGCATACTTGCATGCGTTGTTTAAAGGAATACAACAGGCATGTTACACATCTGATTGCAATACGCCATCAACAGATGTCATCAGAACAGGGACACCCACATGTCGAACCAAATACTATACCCTACACACACAATCCACGGCTAACATCACTGCGAAATATACCTGTCGCCACACATAGCGGCTGCAGTTACACATAACATAACACAATACAGACCATCTCCACGAAGGTAGGGCAAATAGCCAATGCCCAGGTGAGGAATCCAATCATACCTCAGTTATGACGCGTAATTTCCAAATGGAGTAGATGCACAGGTGATATGCACATAATTACTCACTGAGGAACAGCAATTGGTGGGATGAACCCACATGTTGCAGGTATCGACGGATATAAGGATGACTCTCAGGATATTCAAACCGTATGCTCATACCGAACCAGCAGTGTACAACCGAAAGCGAAAGAAAAAGGAAAACCGATACACAGAACGAAACACGGAATGAAACACAGACAAGATATGTAGAACACACGATATGTACGGTTGTGTAACGCATGATGTGTATGACGAAGCTGTACTGTATGGGAATGGTGTTTGTAAGTAATGACACTTGTCCATAATGCAGAGAGTGGTGAAAGGTGGTTATGTAGTGCTATCCTGCTGAGCATACCAACGCCTGTGGACACCGTGTGCACAGCAGTGGGACATCATGTACACAGCTGAGACACCACAAGGGCTGCCACAGGGGGGCATTAGAGAGAACAATGCCAGACCACACGCCGATGCTGGCAGTGGATGTCCAACAAGGAAGTGCCATAGCAGGGGATAGGACATGTATGTATACTGTCACAGCACGCATGTGTATGGGCATATACCGTCGATGTCATACATAATGTGCGGCCGACGTGCACGTATGCCCTGCAGTAGGGGATACTATGTCAACTATGTGTAATGTAAAGCTGTCAGGGTGGATATGACAGACATTATACACAGTATCACAGGCATATCATGCATAACAGAGGTATCACCCATTGGTATGCACAATAACAGGATACATATGGCCTGTAGGTATGGGACAGAGTAGTAGCATTATAGCCAGCCGAAATGAAGGGACACCAAGTAACCATGCCCAAAGGATCTGTAGCAGGTGCACCGTGGGCAACAATGAAGTCTGGCAGGTCCATGTGTAAACACATGTGCAGTGTACACAGTAGTGTCACCTCCCCATGGTAGTGTCCTGTGAACAGCAGAGGCGGGTGTCAACTGCATGTCTACACAGTACCGCTGCTGTGGTGGTACCATGACTACGTGTCACCCAAACAGCAAGGGAGGTATCACATGAACAGTGCTACTGTGTGTCCCTGTGGGATGTGCACAGGACCTATGTTCCACAGCATGGTGTGTGTTGTGTCTGCAGAAGTAACACAGAAGCCCAGCCCATGCAGTGTGGCGTGTGTGCACATATCCATGGGCAGTCAGTTCACACTACCCACCGCAAATGTCATGTATGAGGAGTATATGCATCAGTAATGCAGAGGACATGGTCCGTGTCAGAGCAGAAGACACTCCTGCGTATGTGGTATGCAGATGTGTACAGATGTGTTTTCCGTATGTCAGCTGCATATGTAAACCATCCGAGCCTGGTACACATTGTGGCATGACAATGCTGTGCCATGTAAAGTTGTAGCTGTTCTGGGAGGTACACCATAAATGTGGTATTGTACCCTTGATCGTGTGTAGATGTGTGTATGCCATAGGTACAATGGCTACCTATGTACCAGCATCACACACAGTACAGATAGGTGTGGCCCTGTAGAAGGGTATCCATGCCAGAGTGGAATACGGTAACCACAGGACTGTGTGGGGCATATGTGTGTACAGCAACCATGTACAATGTGATATGTATGTACGGGGCCAGTATCCATGTGATAGTCAGTGGGTGAATGTTGCTATGCAAAGGTGATGTGCATGCACCATGTGTCATGCATCCTGATGCCATGACACTCATATGATGTATCCCCCACACTGACACCCATATGGCTGGTATCGGTATGAGCTGGTGGAGCAATAGTGGCACCAGGTATGTAGGCATGGGATATGTAGGCATGGACAGTACTCTGTGACAGCATGTTGTGTATGTAAGCAAATAGTGAACATGAGGGGCCCCATGACTGAGGACTGTGTAATGCCATATGTACCTGACATGTAGTAGGTACTATGATATGTTTGCACCACTGTGTGTCCTGGCCACGAGTCATATAGCATAACATCCTGAGACACAGGGTATGATGTGCAGGTGGATGTGTACGTTGCCAATACCAGAATGTGGAATGGTGCTGAAGAGCAATGTGAGAACAACGTCTGATGTGTTGGCCTCTGTACCACCCCAACCGCCCATGCAACGGTATGACAGGTGGCCAGCATGTGTATGTGGCGTGCTGTGGCATACACAAGCCCAACATGGGTGCCAGGAAAGGCATGGAGGCCATCAATGTGTGCGGGAAGCACGTTCATGAGGATGTGCCCCAGTGCCATTCAGAACGGTCCAGTCATGGGTGTATGACTGCAGTCCCACACGTGCAACGCAGTGCCACCCATGGGTAGTGCGAGAGATGCCGCTGCGCTGCGGTAAGGGTACACAATGTCCGACAACAGGCTAGCAGTGAATATAGTGGGCTGGTGCGGACACATATACCAAACAGGTTGGCGGGACATAACAGCCAGGGACATCGGAAGGTGACATCGGGCCAGCGTCCCAGGACATAATGTGTGCATGTCAGTACCATGTATGTGTCCACAGGGACGCTATGATGTCCATGTATGGATTGCGACCCTGTAGTGAGTGAGAGTGTGTATTGTTTGTAAGTACACCATCGCCTGGCACGGTGACAACATTAGCTCAGTCTGCAATGCCTGGGTGACTATCGTATGTGACATCGAATGTGGATATAGCCATACAGACATACCACCACACTGCCTAAGGCCCCACACCGCAATGTATGGCAGTCATGTGTAGGTAGCTAGCCTTGGAGCATGTGATGGACCTCGAGGACACACCATGGCTGACAAGTGATGCACCCCACACATGTGAATATACACCACCGTGCAACAGCCTGCACATGTGCTTGTACATCATATGTGCATGGAACATGACCACCACCGTGGCGTCTGTGAGCAGGTCAGTACCACCATGTCTCTGTGTGGAATAGCATGGTCTCTACAATTGTGTACATGCTACGGAAGCGCACTGTGGTATGTGTCAGCATATGTATGTACACTGTCCATCTACCGGGGTGTCATGCTGTTAACAACTGCTGTCAGCAGACGTTAGTAGTACTGGTTGTAGTACACATGTTCCGTGTATGCTGCGATGGGTGTGTTTCCAGGGTGTGGCTAGCAGGGCTGTGAAGCATATGTGTTCATCCACCAAAGGGGGAATAACCCCAGGTGCAACACACCAGACACATGGAGGTATTGTGCATGCTGAGGGTAGTGTAGGTATGGTATGTGTTGTGTAATGTGTCAGCCAGCTTGGCAGAGTGCATACCTCAAGCATGTGTAGGTACATGGGTGTCTATTCTAGGGAAGTGTGGGCTGCTGTCAGCACATGGCAGTATCAGCTGTCTGAGGCCCAATGTACAGTATAACAACACAGACGGCATGTAACCTGTGGTGTATAAAGTCAACTCAGTCACGTGTTACAATGTGTCTAGCGGTCACAAACACGGGTATCCACACATTGTGCACCTATGATGCATTGTGTTAGGAAACTATCCAGGATGTGTGCAAAACACTGTGTGATGTGTGATCCCCTCACCTGTGGGTGTTGCAGTCCGGGTATGTGCCTGGGAGGTACGATCCGTGTACAATCCGTACTCACAGGCGTGCTGCGCAGAGCATGGAGGCAGGTCCCAGTCACTGCAGAGAAATGTGAGTGGTGCAATAGTGTGTGTGCCTTGCTTGTGTGCAGCACAGTGGAAGATGCAAGCATTGTCCCACATGACTCCATGTCGTGCCTGCCTGTTACAGCCCTGCCGGAGACAGTTATGTGACACCGCCACAGAGGCGGTATAGCATGTGAAGATGTACATGTGTGCTCCACACCCCAGGCAGATGGCTGCAGGTCATGAGTGCCACAGCAGTGTGGTCGACCAGGACTGTCATAGCGGTCAGATACCACATGCCTGTACAATAACAGTATGAGCATAGGCAACAGTTGCAGTGACACAGTAGGTCAATGTACAGTGTCCCTGTGTTCAGACCACTGCCTACTGTACACTTGGCTAGACACACACCCAGAGGGTAATGACACCAGTGAGCCATTGCATGTCCCAGTACACGTAGCCTGTGTAATGCCATCACAGGCGGTCACAATAACATGTCGTATGAGAGATATATTGTACCCGGTGATGTGTCATGTGTGCATATGTTGAGTTGCAGAGCTGTTCACATGTCCGCTACATATCAGTGCATGATGCCTAGTGTAACATGATGTGTGGAACTGCACTGTGATCCACAACAGGGTCATCCGTGACAGGTGTGTTGTGAATGGTGTAACCCATGGGTCTGCGGATATACACTGGTGCTGTTGGCTGCCATGCTGGGGGCCACCAGTGGTACCTACAGTGGTCATACAGACATACTGCATACACTGTTCTGGCAGGAATGTCCATTGTTGTAGATGATGTGTTACTACGTGAAGGTAGTTGTGTGTTGTGAATGTTAACCATCCAGATGTGACCATCAGGTGCAGTCATGGTTGTCGACAGCATCACACCCATCCACAGCTGTCAGCACCCTGTCCCCAGAATGGGTATCAGCCGCCCTCGTACTGTGTGACTAATGTGCAGATGGCGGAACACCTACTACTGGCTGGCTAACAGTTTCATCTAGGAAGGCTATGTGATGGCTGGAATATGCTGCTCTAATGTATAATCATGGTATCCCAATGAATTACATTGAATCACATATAGTAAGCCATGGCTGGCATGTAAACCATGTACAACAATGACTGTGTGACAGACCCAAACAATGCGGAGCCATGTTGAACATGCACCCGTTAGAACACCATATGAGGTATGTTGCAAGTATTGATGTACAACTGTCAGCTATGGCCACAGCATGGATGCAGACGCACATCCCCCACAGGCAGTACCGCTCCATGTTGGTAGGGGGGCATTGCACGAGTACATGTGACAGTTGCTGTACTGCCACATGTACTGCATATCCGTCATATAGGGGTAGCAGTGGTACGTGACTGTCAGACATGCCTGTACATACGACCATGTCCCACAGGATATGTGTTACGTGTGTACAACACCTGTCATACCGTCATCAAGCTGTGAAGTGTATGGCTGCCAGTGTACCTGTGTGACATGTTGTGCAATGGGTGCAAAGGTATGCAGTAGCGCATTGCATGCCCACATGTCCCACACAGGTGCATAGCCTGAACATACAATACAAATAGGGTGTTGGATAATAGCAACCCACAAGAGGTGATGGTTATGGGTGGCAACCCACTACCACCTGTCCGGGTAAGGTGTGCATGTCCATGACACATTAGCACCTGAGATGTTAGCAGTACAGCTGTACAGGGCGGCATGCATATTTGATTACTAATACCCTTGCGTGTTCCACCACTGGCCTGTTGACAGACAGACACTAACACAATGTGCAGCATTGACATGTGCACAGCACATCACCGCTGGCTACAGTAGAACAGGGTTACTGTGTAGACATGTGCACAGAACATCTGCACCAGCCACAGTCAAACACGGTATGTGTTTAACCCCACCGTCATTGTAGCCCATGCCACAGACAGATGTTCATGCATCTGTGTATGTACGGCTGGGAATGTCCCTGGCCTAGCGGTATAGCTGTGTCAGTGTTGCGGACAACATACTGAATGGGCTGGGTGTGTGAGGTGTGCGTCATACGTGTATGGTCTGATGGATGATACCAGCAGTGCCCCCGCTATGTGAACATCCCTGTCCCCATAAAGGGATACCTATGCTGTGCCCAACACCACGGTCCCTGTGGGAGAGATGGTGCTGTGCGGTGCACCCGCAGACATGGCGGTGGCAGCAGGCACTGGATGTAGACATATGTGGTACCCATGTCAGGCCGGGGTACCATCCATGTGCACGGGATATCATTGTGCGGGCACATACAGCACTGTGTTGAACAATATCACAGCACATAGCACCTGTCAGGGGTAATGTGTATGCATGGATGTGCAATACCAGCATGCACCATACACACCCCCACCAAGCAGCATGCTGCCTACCTTGCAGAAGGCCATTGTCCACACCATGATGATAGACATGCGTAATGTCCATATACCCATAGCAATGACATATGGAATGGACAGCCACCCTCCCAATACCAGTATCCCCCAGGTGGGACACATCCCTGTGCCATGTATCTGACATACCCTGCCATACCATGCAGCCCTGTCCAGCAAGGCTGCACGTGCCATCACAGTCATACATGGTGCGATGGCCAAATGGCACTTGCACTATCAACTGTCTAGAGCAGTAATGTGGCACTGATGCACCTTGTGGTGTCACAGGTGCTGTGTGTTGGCGTGTACAATGTGCACGTGCACATGCTATGTATGACCATCCCTGCTAATGTCATATGATCACACATTGTCCCATGTGTATCACATGTGCAATACAGGTGAGCCGTGGCAGGTTGTCCAACACCCATACAGTGCTGTGTAGATGTACATGGCACAACACATGCATGTACAGGTGTCCATGTGTATGTGTGCAGTGCCATCGCTGACATCCATAATGGCTGTGTCTGTGATGCCTAGCGACATATACACAGCATCCAGGTGAACAGTAGAACTGTGCGCACATCGGGACACGTGCCATCTGATATGAACACAGGTGCAGGCAGGTACACATGTCCACAGCAGGTTACCATCTACATGGGGTGTGTACAGTGTGATGAGTTGACACACAGATATGATATGATACCCGCTGCATAACGGTGTGACAGGTGTGACAGCAACACATCAGCTGTGTCAGTGTCATGATGCATCGCAGAGATTACTGTGCAAATGTTGTACATGTCATAGCAATGTATGTCCAGCGGTATGCCAGTACATCAGTGTAAATGTGACCTGTCACCATTATTATGTCTTACAGATAATGCCTCGTTCACGGCTGCCAGCCTTCAGCCGCCAGGAGGATGACGTGATCATACCGTTGCTCCATGACAACTATGACCTGCTATTCAGCCATGTTCCACAGCAAGTGCAGCAGTGGGATGACCTGTGGCAGGATATGCGCAGGAGGGTGAATGACGTGGGTGGCAACAACCGCACCTACCAGCAGATATGCCGACACTGCACGGACCTAATATGGCATGCGAAACAGCGTGCCGCTGCAATCGCCAGAGAACAAGGTGAAACAGGTGGTGGGCCACCAACCCAGCCCCCACTCACACACATGGAGGAGCTCCTGGCCAGTCTGGGGACACCCAGGGAACAGCATGCAGAAACACTAGCTGCCATCGTGGAGGTGGGTGTCTCCCAACCAGTGAGCCTGGAGCTGCCTGGTAAGTCAGTCTTGCATATGTGTATGATATCTGCTGTAGGTGTGGGTGTCACTGTACACCACGTAATGTACCAACACATGCCAGGTATATGGGCACACAAGCCGCATACTACTGTATGCTACGTTGTGTTTGCAGACGTGTGCATACCACATGCTATCACACAGGTACATGATGTGACATGCACAGTGCTTACTTTGGCTACAGTCATGGATAATGTTTATACGGTTGTGTCACCCCTATACAGGTACCTCTGGCGTGTCGCACAGCCATGGGTCCATCACAGGTGAGACTGTTGTTAGTAACAGGCATGTTACAGTGTAGAGTTATTCGCCATGTGGCCAGGTATAACATGCACACCTGGGGTCTGCTCCAGTCACGGCATACAGGTCGCACCACCAGACACACACATGCCACCCATGTGCAGTAGATACAACCGTTATTATACACCAGCATGAAACCACAGTACCTGTCAGTGTGATATGTGCAGTCAGACATGCATACAACGGTGGAGGTGTTCTACAATGGATGCATATGTAGTATGCATTGGAACACCATTTGTGGTACGCACACAGTACCACATAGTGAGCTGTGATCTGGGCAGCACACAGGTGTTACCAATGTGACATATGCCCCTGCATTGTGTGCACACGTTGTGACACGGCACACGACATGTCCCACACCTGTGGTGTTCTGTCCGCAATATTGTCACACCATCACATGACCTACGCCCGACATAGCAAACATCCACACTGTTGTCTGCATAGCCCTCTGGATTGTGACACCTCTGACTTGTATGGGTGTATGTCACATGGGCCACCACAGGGATGGGTACATGATGCCCATCACACACAATTGTCCAAGACCCAGTCAAACATGGCCATGGGTGATAGAGACAGGCATGTTGCCACACAGTACGTCTGAAGTGGATAGACACCGTTGCACATTGTCCACACATAGTGCAATCACAGCCGTAGTGGACCACCTGTACATTTGATGTGGTACACCAGACAACCGGAATGCCTGTCTGCAGCCACCGGAGGTGCCACCGATGTCTACCATATACGTGCTGTGGAACAGCATGACTGTGTTGCAGACATGGCAATGCAATGCATCCATGTTATGCATCGCACAGCAACATACCTGTGTCCTGTTGCCATGCAGTGGCACAGTGCCTGTACTCCCCACTGTATAGCTATGTACACGGCTCACACCAACCACACCTGCACAGACATCTTTGTTACACATGCATTCTATCCGTAGCCTGTACACATAACACTGCACTGTGAAGCCCAGTATGATGCGGTGCATGTGGTGGGACACCATTGTTACATGTCCACATGTTATCGCACATGTCAGCGGAGTACATGTCAAGGTGACGCCAGCCATGTGTACTGTTAACCTGTCTGTGGCCACATGGTGTATCACGGTGACGCATGCAAACTACCATGAATGTGTGTGCTGCATGCCTACTGATATGACACCTGCTTGATGTAGTGTGCACCCCAGGGCAGTATGCATACTAACACTATTAATGTCTGGCCTGCATTCTCTGTGCTGTGGTGTGGGAATGCTGCATGCCATCTGCAATATCACATGCATGATGTGTCTGCGTGTGTGTGTGTGTGTGTGTGTGTGTGTCTGCATGCGTGTGTGTGTGTGTGTGCGTGTGTGTGTCTGCGTGTGTGTGTCTGTGTGTGTGTGTGTCTGCGTGTGCGTGTCTGCGTGTGTGTGTGTGTGTGTGTGTGTGTGTGTGTGTGTGTGTGTGTGTGTGTGTGTGTGTGTGTGTGTGTGTGTCTGCGTGTGTGTAATGTACCTTACAGTATGTCTTTGTATTCACAGGTGGTGTAGGTGCGTTCCCCTCCTGCGGTCCATCTGATGCTAGTGTCCCCACAGATACTAGCGGTGATGACTATATGCATGAGGTACAGGCAGGGTTGTCTTTTATTAACTTTTGATTGGTTGTATTTTGTTTAAATAGTGCTTTGTAACATTTGTTCATTGTCTGATGAAGGGTTAACACCCGAAAGCGCTAACTTGTTTGATATTTGTGTGGTTTTTACTGTACCATTTTATTAAAATCCTTTGGATATGTAACAGGACTCTTCCAGTGACTTTTTCTTGACTTTTGTGGATTCCATTGTGTCCTCTGGTTGAGATATCAGCATCAAGCATTTGTTTTTGGATTTATCTTTGCTGTTGTGCTTCATTGGTGCTGAACTGTTATGTCTACAGAACAACATCTTTTGAGTGAGTCTATGGACAATGGTGCCTTACAACAACGTCTTAATGGTAAGAGCCTTAAAAATCTTATACCTATGGAGAACCCCCTGCTACAAATGGGTTTTGTGACTTTAAAGGCTACTGGTCTTAGTAATTCTATACCAGCTACAGTAGATAAGAATTTTGAAGAACTCCTCAGGGACTATAGTTATAAAATGGGGAGGCTACAACACCTTCAATGGCAAACCTTTCATTTTGAAGCATGTCTCTCTTATGGCATAGTCCCTCGAGGAATGAGAGTCCTCTGTATGCCCACCCAAGGGGATCGTTTTCCTGAGCTGTTAGCGAAGTGGCAGCTTATCAATATTAAGACTAGTTTCCAGTATATGGAACTTCTAAATGAATTCTTTGCACCTAAGATATCCACCTTAAAACAAGATACTAATGAGTTGCAACATAAACTGCTCAATGACTTTAGAGGCAATGGTTATATGCAACGACTCGATGAAGTTCACCGTTCTTTGATGGAGAGTGATGATAAGTTAAAAACTGTTAAAATGAATAAGCTCAAAAGAGACTATACAGATTTCTCTGAGGGTAATATTTTTGTCTGGGCTAGACCTAAAGATACTGTGTTCAATAAAAATAGATCCGTTAACAGGAACTCTAATAAAGCTCCTATGTCTGACATTTCTAGCAATGGTTTGTATCCTGGGTTAGCAAACACAACGTGCTTGTCCACTCCCCCAGAGGAACCACGCAGTGACGTACCAATAACTGTTGATGCTGAACACACTTCCAAAGTTATGGCAGCAACTCCTTGCTCTTCAGACGGCAAAGATACCACCGTGTGTTCGTTGAATTTAGCGACAAATCTTGTTTTACCTTCGGCAGCTAATTCGATGGATGTATCCACAGTTAATGGTTCACGTTTAGGGGCACGACCGAAAACGCATTTGGTTGGACAACATTTTTTGGGTGTACTACCTGTTCCCGTGAAAAAGAAGCAAGGAGCGTGGAAGCGCTCGTTGAGCGAGGCAGGGATCCTCGAAAAAAACGGAGGACATTGGAGTGACTATTTCTGGTAATCATGATGCTGATGACATTGTTTTTAATTTGTCAACACATGTTTTGACCACAGATGAATTTTATGTTTTAAATAAAGGTCTGTCGTTTGTTCCTAGTAGAGAGAGTAACTATCAGGAAACAGTGATGGACCTTATGCTCTTCTGTAGGGGCGTAGCACTCAAAGATATGTTTGGCAACAATGTGGTTCAAAAGTCTGTATTAAGACAGCCCAGTACTTTTGTTCCCCCACTTACACCCTCTTTGCAATTATTTGTTAATGCTTGTGAAAAAGATTTGCTAGATTATTTTCATAAAGGACATACTCACAGGTACCATAATTTAACTTCAGCTCAGAGACAAGCTCTACATGATTTGAACACCTGGTAGGGGTGAGGCGTAGGACACGTGGTCATAGGCCAGCAACACCACCTAGTGTAGGTCGACGTGTGCGTGCCACCTCTCATTCCCACTCACACAGTGCTGGTAGCAGCAGCAGTGCAGCTGGTGCTACACCGACCACACCAGGACACAGCAGGCCACGTGGACGTGGCCCTGGCTGGTCCCAGCATGGACACGGTTCCAGCAGACATGTGTCATCGGAGAGTGGCCACTCCATACCTCCACCCGGTAGTGCCCGTGCGACCCCAGGCAGGCACGGGTCACATGACCGCAGACGGACACAGTGAGCCATACAACCTGCACTGTACAGTCTGGGGCTGCCAAGTATACCCTGTGTAGGCATCACGTATGGCTGAACTGTGTACACACATACCCGCACACGGCAGACACAACTGTAGGGCTCCACCACATCCACATGCATTCTGCACAGTCATGCCCAGTAAATGCACTGGCCCTTACACACACACATGATGTCATCCATTGGTACAGCCTATGCCCCTGGCAGACATATCACCCTGTGCATATGATGAAGCCTCTGCCGCATCACTGTCATCCACACCATCGGTGCAGGGTTATGCAAATATATTCTGATGCACAGGGTGGACAAGATAGTGAGAGGTGTATGTGATACCTGTGTACGCATAGCGTGTGATGTGTATGTTGCAGTGGTTGTGTATGACAACTGACAGGTGCATATGTGATGTGGGTTGTGTACTGTCACCATGCAGCAGACATACCATGTAGTGCAGGTGCAGCATGCATTGAGCTGTGTTCACGGTATGTGTGACGGTTACATGTGTAGCACCATGTTAGTTCTGTTAACCTGTATGCCTCATATGGTGTACTCGCATGTGCCTACTGGGAGCACTGTTATCAGTCCCCCACGTGTAGCTGTGGGTTATCCACAGGCACATCTGGCAATATCAGCATACCACATGTACCCGCAACCTGCCTGGACACCCACATAGGTACATAGGTGCATAGGTACATACTAGGCTATGTGCCCTACGGCATGCATAAGCCTAGCCAGAGTGTGTGTGGCTTTCACCACCCCTTAGGATGAGGATACTATACCCATTGGTCTGCTGTCCCTCTGTCCAGCAGTGACACAGAGATGATTCCCGGGGCATACCTATGATCTCCCATCCACACGTCAGGATTACTCCTGGACAAAGTCAGTGAGGGGCTCTGCCTCACAAGGGCTGGGAATCTGTTCCATGGTGTAGGGAGTCTCTGGGCGATGAACCTGTCCCTCCAGCACGTCCTATTTATATCCGTGTTGAGGTTTGTGTCTGTTGCTCTCGTGCCTCTGGTTGTTTGGATACTATGAGGTGGGGCATGTCCATGAAACCCGGGTTGGACATGGCCTTGTATGTCAGGCACAGATAACCTCAGAGCAGACGGTATAAGAATGTATAGAGCCGGAGTTCCCTCAGTCGGGCAGCGTGTGACATATGTTTCAGCCCCTTTATCCTTGTGTTGGGGAACATTTGGGGTCCTTCCAACTGCTGCAGGTGTCAGGTTATGTACATTCCGAATGGGGCATTGTACCCAATCATTGGTCTGATGAGTGAAGAGTACAGGGGTACAATGACCTCCCCTGATCTGGACGTGAATCCCTTCATGACCAGGTGGGCAATGTGGAATGTCTTCCTAACCACATTGGCAATGTGAGTGTCAAGAGAGGTTACCGACAAGTTGGGTCCCCAGGTCCCTGATCACGTCAACCGTGTTTAATGGATTACCACCTATGTGGTAATTCGGGGTTACCTTGTCTTTCCCAAAGGGTAGGTCTATACCTTCCCTGTCATGTAGCTTTGGGCCATGGCTCTGGCACCAGTTATCCATTTCTATGAGACCTCAGGTGGATTTCTGTGTCTGATGGGGTGTCGATTATGGTGGCCGGTTTGCAGTCATCTGCATACCTTGTCTGCCACATTCCCCTTATGTTTGCATGCACGTCAGAAAGATGAATGCCGAACAAGAGGGGGCCCAGGACTGAGCCCTGTGGGCCACCGCTCGGGACCGGCTTGGAGTCTGACATGGCACCAGGAACACTAACCCTGAGGGTTCTGTCCTTGATCCCGTTGGCAACCCATCGTGTGACATATGGCTCTACATCCACGCTGGTGAGCTTTTCTATGATGCCCGCGTGGGGTTTGGTTCGAACGCTGTTGCCAGGTCACAGTAGTCTGTGCAAACTGACTTACCCCCATCAATGGCCTTAGTGACTTTTCCGAACAGGTCGACCAGGTTCAGGAGGCAGGATCTGCCCTTGACTAAGCCAACGTGGGTATGTTCCAGTATTTGTCGGTCACCAATGTCTTTATTTATGGGCTACATTATGGTCCCCTCCATAGCTTTGCAGACAAGGCTCGCCAAGCTTATAGGGCGGTGATGTCCAGAGTCCGTAGGAGCACCGCCTTGGTGGAGTGGGACCACAGTTGCTGTATGCCATCCATCGGGTACTTAACCTGTAGTAAGGCTAAGATTAAACAGCAGCCTTATGTGCGGTTTGAGGTCCTCATTGAGGTTGGGTAGCACACAGCCGGGAACACCGTCCGGTCCCATTGATGCTGTGTTTTCCGCTTTAGAGAGAGCAGCTCTCACCTGGGCATTCGAGATGTTTGGGAGGCTAGACTCTGGTGGTATAGATACCTCCCCTCTTGGGGGGGGTAGATATATGCACGGAACCTGTCTGCCAGTATGTTGGTAATGTCTGTGGGTTCAGTGATCATTGTACCATTCTGGACTAATTCCGAGCATAACTGTGAGCTTCCACCCATGTTCCTACCATAGCTAAGGAAGGCCTTATGGTTGTCTTATGTGTCCTTTGTGAGTCCTCTCCCACAGGCGGCCTTGGATGATTGTATGAGTGATCGTATTTTACTGCCAGTATTGATCAGTGATGCCTTCCCTGGCAGTGATATTGCTCTGTCATGTAGTAGCTTTCTCCTCTTGTTGTACAGTTTGTTTATGGCTGGGGTCCACCAGACAGTGTGCCTGCCTTTGGTGGACAAGGTCCTGATGTTATTAGGGATTGCTTGATCCAGACATTCCTGGGTGTCCTCGTAGAAGGCATTTGTAAGGGTATCAGTGGCGTGGCCTGTGTTTCCCACTGGCACGGAGGCCTTGTAGGGTACCACTCCAGTCGTATGATGTGTGGGGTTCGCTGTGGAGAGGTCTTCACTGTGGTCTCGCTTGCCGGTGTTGGGGGCAGGATGCGGATCTCCAGTGAGATCACTATATGGTCTGACCTCACCGTTGAGGGATGTACATCCTGTGTGGAGCATGTCGTCCCCATGTGTGATGATCAGGATTAGTATAGTTCCTCCTCTTGTGGGTATGGTGCGTAGTTGTTCCACAGCATTCGGGTGTATGAACACCTGGAACCTTTGGTCTAGGGTGTTGGGTCCTGGGTAATGTTCCCTGCCTATGTATGGGTAGTTGATGTCACCCAATATGATGGTGTTTGGGGAGCATTCATACTCCCCAGTGTCTTCAGGAAGGCTGTGTGGATATCCTGGGTTTGGGAGGGTGGTCTGTAGCATGCTACAAACTGTAGGGCAGTCCTACCCATGGTTAATTGCACCTGGATGGTCTCCGCTGCTACGTGCGTTTCCGCCACCCTGAAGGTGTGGGTATCCTTCATGCAAATGGAGACTCCCCCTCCTTCTGTGGGTCGGTCCGGATTTGGGTCCTGAACGCGTGATATGAGGTATGACCTGATAGTGCTGGTGTGCTCTCAGGAGCCCTGAACCAGGTTTCAGTCACAGCACTGACATCGATGTCCTCCATACTGAGGAGGGCTTTTGAGGGCATGCAGCTTGGGTGTAGACTACTGGCATTGAGCAGTATTACCCTTAGTTCTTTCCAGGTTTGTAGTTTAGGGCGGTAGGTTTATCATTTGAGCCTTGCCTGCAGTGGGCACTATGGGGGTGGCAGGAGCCTTTGCCAAACTCAGGAAGCCCAGGGGTGACAGGTGCAAGCTGTCCCTTGCGAAGGAGCGTGGTGTGTCAAGCATGTCATCCCAGGCAAGAGGACATTGGACCCCCTCAGACTGACACCGGTAATTAGGCCAATTATCAAAGATGATCATTCGGACTCTGTCTTGTGGCATCATTCTTGATGAGGGTGGGATACTGCTCAGGGTCAGGGTCATGCTGGCCTGGGCTACACAATCTGAGAGCCCCTCTATGCCTCCTTTCATGTATCCCAGGGAGGTATGTCTCCGGTTGTTGACACCAGCATGGACAATGATCGCGTCATACTTGTACATGCTGCAGAGTGACCTGAGTGCTTGTGTTATATGGCGGATTACAGCGCCCGACAGGCAGCCTACTGTGATCATTCCCTTGTTCAGTGGGACATCGGTGTGTCTGACTATGGCGTCACCTATTACAAGTGTGTCTGGCATTGTGTGTGGCCTTAAGGGCTGTGACTGTTTAGCACACTGACGTTGAGAACTATGTGTTGCATATCCTATGTCTTGTGGAGGCAGTTGCTTGGGTGTCTGCTTTGGAGGCCTCAGTAGATTCGGTACATGTTTTAACAGTGCCTCCAAGTATGTCTTTGTGTGTTTATGTGTTTGTTTTGCAGTTGTGATAGTTCCATGTGACACTGGGTTTGTGGTGTGCGTGGTGTCCTTCTCCTCCCGTCTGGTCTTGCCGGTCGTGGGTTGAGAAAGCTCAGCCTCCTGTTTGGCTATATAGTTGCATCTCTCACATGTATTTTGTTTTGTGGGGAGGTGCGGGTTGTCCGTGTCCATGAGGCACTTGTAACATTGCCTCAGGATGCCCAGATTCACCAGCTGAACAGGAGAGGTCGCTAGCAATTGACCCTTCGACATGCCAGAGAATGTGAATGCATTTGCTGTGTAACTGGGTCAGAAGGGACCTATAGGGAAGTGGGTACTCAAGGGGATTCTAGGCTAGTGTAGTACTCCGTCTAGTATGCATGTACTTTACCTATATATGAATACTTTGGGAGCAGGTGCTGAGCTTTTGTGATAGAGAACAGACAGTTTAGATTGCAAGTAGAGAAGTTCTAAGTGAAAACCTGCGGAGCACGGAGCCAGACATAGTGTAACGTTGTTTACACAGTACATGACACACATGTCCACACATATACTGCACTTGATGCCTGTGGTTGGTGCCACAGGCTATGGTGGACAGAGACATCACATACATGGCATGACACAGTACAGGTATGGTGACATTCTGCAGGTGTCGTACACAGCTTGCTGGAGACTGACCTCAGGTGTCACCTGTCAGCTGTGGTGCACGCTGTGCAGCAGTAGGATGCTGTACCGGTACAGGAATATGTCCGCAATTGCGGGGTGTACACCACAATGGCACACACCCCATTGTGTGCAGAAGGGGACACCTGCCTGTGTGGTCAGCACACTCACAATACAAAGCACCCACACGCCATGTCACAGGGGGCGGACTTGCACAGGTGGCCAGTATGGCTCACAACTATGGCATTGACAGGGTCATACAATGCAGCACCAGTACGGGACGGTCACCCTGTGTGGTTAGTGTCTGTTCACAACACTATATCTGCATACACCCTCACACCAGGCAGCAAACATACAGATATGTTGACACACTCACATGGTGGTGACCACACATGTCTACACGGAGGGACGATGTGTTGCATGTACTGCACCATCCACATCCATGAACCCCACACTGAGGTATGTACAGATCTTTACCATGGTGTACGGTGATGTGTGGCACGTGGGACAAAGTCCCCCCGATATGTGGCATACATGGGCACACATTCCTGCACACATGTCGGTGCTGGGAATGCCACACCCGCCATATGAGACATGTGCAGGCGTGCAGCGGTATGTAGTGCATTATGCGTACCAACACTGTATCCGGCAGATGTGCCGATATATGCACCTGGGAGGTGGTAGGTGTTACAGTAGCCATGTGACATACGGTCGATGACACCTGACCGATGGGTATGCATTATGGCAACACTGTCATGTAACGGTGACATAGCAGACTGTATACACATGGCAGGGTAGGATGGTGTGTGACACACCTGTGACCACCACCTGCACACATGCATGTGAACAGGTGTTTAAACACATGATGTACACACATACCGCCATGCGTGCTGTTACTATGCCACCATATGACGGCCCCCATGATGGGTATGCATGTGGTAGGGGGTTGCAACTGTGTTATGGACATCGGACACCGCACATGCATGGCTGCACCATGCACGGTACACGTGTCACATGTATCCCCTGTTGCCATGTGTGTATGCATTGCTACGTTGTGACATGTGTGTTGACATACATGGAACATGGACTGTGGTATGGTATCACAGCTGTTACAGGCAAACTGTACAAGGGTATGTGTCCCAGTCAACACCGCTACACCCTGTAGGGGAGCATACCACAGACATGTGTCCACCTTCCATTCATGTGTGTATTACCGCGTACGCCACTGTTATGCATGTGGTACATCACAGGCTTCGTATGTGTCTTGTGTGCAGTCCATGCACACAGCCAGACAATCACTTATATGACATATCCGGACGTTGTTTCACTGTGGTACAGCAGCAGTCATGTGTCATATCTGTGTCAGGCCCGTGGTATGTGTGGAGCACGCCTGTCTATGTATACCAATATGGGCGGACATCATCACACCTGTGGGATCATTGATAGTACATGTGTACTCTGCATGATGGGTGTACACCGCCATATAGACCTGTGGACATATGTCACATGCTGTTGCTGGACCGTGAGGCATACTGCTGCACCGATGACATGGTGCTGGCATGGCAGCTACAGTGTTCACTGCAGTGTGTACATGTTCGGCCTGCACCCGTGATGCCTGTGATGTCATCTGTGTGTGTACGTGTAACTGCATGTGTGTCCACCCTGTGCATGTGGACGGGTTTACCTGGCCGTGACTTGTGGTGTGTACACTCCGTCTGCATGCCGGACAGCGCGTAGCACATACTAAGTGTGTGAGCATGCCCGGGTTGCTGTTGTGTAGGTGGACACACATGACGGTCCACACTCTGCCCTTCCATGATTCCACCCCATGTGTATGCATGTCTGCACTCTGCAAATTCTAAGTGTGTGAGCATGCCCAGTAAGCAGCTGTGTAGATGGACACACAGTACAGTGCACACCGCGCCCGTCTGTGAAGATACCCTGTGTGTATGTACGTTCCCCCTTTGCAACCGCCACGTGTGTGAGCATGCCCGGATTGCTGTTGTGTAGGTGG
Source organism: Protopterus annectens (assembly GCF_019279795.1). Taxonomy (NCBI): domain Eukaryota; kingdom Metazoa; phylum Chordata; order Ceratodontiformes; family Protopteridae; genus Protopterus; species Protopterus annectens. The sequence continues at coordinate 891,925,466 of NC_056741.1, read as the reverse complement.
ACACACACGACGGTCCACACTCTGCCCTTCCATGATTCCACCCCATGTGTATGCATGTCTGCACTCTGCAAATGCTAAGTGTGTGAGCATGCCCAGTAAGCAGCTGTGTAGATGGACACATAGTACAGTGCACACCGCGCCCGTCTGTGAAGATACCCCGTGTGCATGTTTGTTCCCCCTTTGCAACTGCCACGTGTGTGAGCATGCCCGGGTTGCTGTTTTGTAGGTGGACGCACACGACGGTCCACACTCTGCCCTTGCATGATTCCACCCCATGTGTATGCATGTCTGCACTCTGCAAATTCTAAGTGTGTGAGCATGCCCAGTAAGCAGCTGTGTAGATGGACACACAGTACAGTGCACACCGCGCCCGTCTGTGAAGACACCCCGTGTGCATGTATGTTCCCCCTTTGCAACCACCACATGTGTGAGCATGCCCGGGTTGCTGTTGTGTAGGTGGACACACACGATGGTCCACACTCTGCCCTTCCATGATTCCACCCCATGTGTATGCATGTCTGCACTCTGCAAATGCTAAGTGTGTGAGCATGCCCAGTAAGCAGCTGTGTAGATGGACACACAGTACAGTGCACACCGCGCACGTCTGTGGTTATACCCCGTGTGCATGTGTGTTTCCCCTTCGCGACCGCTAGGTGTGAGGGCATGCCCAGTACGCCATTCATGGGAACACAGTACAGTCGGCACCGACGTCTGCTACTAGGCAAGTAGCCATGGCCAATGACATCCTGCATAGCCATGGTGGCCGTCCAGGTGCGTCATATGTGGTTGATATGCCACGATGGCTGCCTACATCATGCACGCCGGTTGCCCTCTCATAGGGTATACTGTCTGTGGTGCATCCCGTATCCATGTCGTGATGTTGTGCCCCGTAGTTAGTTGGTATTCCCGAGTGCAGCACTACCGTGTTACTGTACGCCCACCTTGGGATAGTAACATGCTGTGTGACTGTGCACTCTGTCTTCATTCCCTATCGGCTGCCTTGCCTCTGCAGATGATATCACCCACCTAGGAGTATGCCTCCTGACAGTGCTGTGCTCAGTAATCTCGGTAGTGTGTTCTGTAAATGCATCATGCTGTAGTGTGTTCATGTAGGTAGGCGTAGGTTCAACTCCAGGCCCTTCCCCATGTGTGTGTGTGTGTGTGTGTGTGTGTGTGTGTGTGTGTGTGTGTGTGTGTGTGTGTGTGTGTGTTTCCAGCTGCTCCTGGAGAGGGTAGTTCTTTTAGACGCTTCTCAACACATACCTTGGCTATCAGCGTCTATTCCTTTATGGATGATGTCACCCACCTAGAAGTATGCCTCTGACAGTGCTGTGCTCAGTAATCTCGGTAGCGCGTTCTGTAAATGCATCATGCTGTAGTGTGTTCATGTAGGTAGGCATAGGTTCAACTCCCGGCCTTTCCCCGTGTGTGTGTGTGTTTCCAGCTGCCTCTGGAGATAGTCATGCTTTTAGACGCTTTGCAACACATACCTTGGCTATTGGCATCTATTCCTTTACGGATGATGTCACCCGCCTAGAAGTATGCCTCTGACAGCACTGTGCGCAGTAATCTTGGTAGCGCATTCTGTAAATGCATCATGCTGTAGTGTGTTTATGTAGGTAGGCGTAGGTTCAACTCCCGGCCCTTCCCCATGTGTGTTTGGGGTGTGTGTGTGTTTCCAGCTGCCTCTGGAGATAGTCATACTTTTAGATGCTTCGCAACACATACCTTGGCTATTGGCATCTATTCCTTTACGGATGATGTCACCTGCCTAGAAGTATGCCTCTGACAGCTCTGTGCTCAGTAATCTCGGTAGTGCGTTCTGTAAATGCATCATGCTGTAGTGTGTTCATGTAGGTAGGCGTAGGTTCAACTCCCGGCCCTTCCCCGTGTGTGTTTGGGGTGTGTGTGTGTGTGTGTTTCCAGCTGCCTCTGGAGATAGTCATGCTTTTAGATGCTTCGCAACACATACCTTGGCTATTGGCATCTATTCCTTTACGGATGATGTCACCCAGCTAGAAGTATGCCTCTGACAGCGATGTGCCTAGTAATCTCGGTAGCGCATTCTGTAAATGCATCACACTGTAGTGTGTTCATGTAGCTAGGCGTAGGTTCAACTCCCGGCCCTTCTCCGTGTGTGTTTGGGTGTGTGTGTGTGTGTGTGTGTGTTTCCAGCTGCCTCTGGAGATAGTTATGCTTTTAGACGCTTCGCAACACATACCTTGGCTATTGGCATCTATTCCTTTACGGATGATGTCACCCGCCTAGAAGTATGCCTCTGACAGCGCTGTGCACAATAATCTTGGTAGCACGTTCTGTAAATGCATCATGCTGTAGTGTGTTCATGTAGCTAGGCATAGGTTCAACTCCCAGCCCTTCCCCTTGTGTGTTTGGGGTGTGTGTGTGTTTCCAGCTGCCTCTGGAGATAGTCATGCTTTTAGATGCTTCGCAACACATACCTTGGCTATTGGCATCTATTCCTTTACGGATTATGTCACCCACCTAGAAGTATGCCTCTGACAGCACTGTGCTCAGTAATCTCAGTAGCGCGTTCTGTAAATGCATCATGCTGTAGTGTGTTCATGTAGATAGACGTAGGTTCAACTCCTGGCCCTTCCCCGTGTGTGTTTGTGGTGTGTGTGTGTTTCCAGCTGCCTCTGGAGATAGTCATGCTTTTAGACACTTCGCAACACATACCTTGGCTATTGGCATCTATTTCTTTACGGATGATGTCACCCACCTAGACGTATGCCTCTGACAGCATTGTGCTCAGTAATCTCGGTAGCGCGTTCTCTAAATGCATCATGCTGTAGTGTGTTCATGTAGCTAGGTGTAGGTTTAACTCCCAGCCCTTCCCCGTGTGTGTTTGGGGTGTGTGTGTGTGTGTGTGTGTGTGTGTGTGTGTGTGTGTGTGTGTGTGTGTGTGTGTGTGTGTGTGTGTGTTTCCCGCTGCCTCTGGAGATAGTCATGCTTTTAGACGCTTTGCAACACATACCTTGGCTATTGGCATCTATTCCTTTACGGATGATGTCACCCGCCTAGAAGTATGCCTCTGACAACACTGTGCTCAGTAATCTCGGTAGCGCGTTCTGTAAATGCATCATGCTGTAGTGTGTTCATGTAGGTAGGCATAGGTTCAACTCCCGGACTTTCCCCATGTGTGTGTGTGTGTGTGTGTGTGTGTGTGTGTGTGTGTGTGTGTGTGTGTGTGTGTGTGTGTGTGTGTGTGTGTGTGTGTGTGTGTGTGTGTGTGTGTGTTTCCAGCTGCCTCTGAAGATAGTCATGCTTTTAGACGCTTCGCAACACATACCTTGGCTATCGGCGTCTATTCCTTTACGGATGTTGTCACCCACCTAGATGTATGCCTCTGACGGTGCTGTGTTCAGTGGTCCACGTAGCGCGTTCCATACCTGTGTCATACTGTCGTGCGGTTGGGTAGGTGGGGGTAAGGTCAATCCCCATGCCTGCCAGCTGTGTGTGTGTGTGTCTATGCTCCCAGCTGCATGGGTTTGTTGGTTATGGCTTTAGAGGTTCCACAGAACACTTATATCCTGCCAGCATCTCTGTGTTTGTGGATGTTGAGATGTGGCTAGTGGACTGCCTGTGTGCCTGCTGTGGTTGGCGACCTCTGTAGCGTGTTCTCCATGTGCGCCCTGCTGTGGTGTGGTGGCATAGTGCTGTGTACGTTCCACTCCCGGCCTTGCCACGTGTCCATCTGTATCTCTCTCGATGTATATATACATACATATGGTATGCCCATAGCGCTGCTCTTGCATGGACAGCTGTCTGTCCCATGTATCGCATATTTGCACGGCTGACACATAGAACTGTGGTACGATGCATATCCACTCATTGTCCATGCAACGTCCGTATTCCGGCACGCCCTAGAGACATCTGCTGTATATCTTGGCAGACAGCTATCCTTGCTGTACTGTCACTGTACCCGTACACGCCATAAACCTTGTGTATCATTGCCTGTTTATGGTGTGTGTATGTGTATCTGAGCTGTGTGCATGGTCATGTGTATGTCCCGCTATAACCTTCTGTGCAGGTGTCGCCACTATGGATCATCCTTGTAGACCGCTGTTTCATGTGCACTTCAGCACATACCTGCGGACCGTACTACCCCTCCTACGACAGCACGGGAGCGGCCTTAGGTCAACCGCTGCCCTAGGTGATAGGGCTCCATGGTGCCCACCACCACAACACATGGTGCCCCCATCCTGGTGTACCTACATGACATAACTACTGGAAAGGTGGCCCTGCTAGTGCGGTGCCCTAGGCAGCCGCCAGGTTGGCCTATGCCTAAGGCCGGCTATGAGCACATCCCATCAATTTGGAGTGGATACTAGTGTTTCCACACACATGTATCTGTGTCTGTTCATAGCACTCCACCTCAGGGGATGTATATCTGGACACGGCCTTGGGAGATAGTGGGACACTCGGGGCCAGTCATGTCATGTTTCTCTTAGAAACATTGATAGTGGGCACAGTGATATGTTATGCATGCGTATGGCATGTCCGTCAGATGTGGTGTCTTCCTCGCATGTTTGTCGTTGTGTCCTGTCGTCAGATATCATGTGGCCGCCGGACTGCTACTGTTACGTGGAACACAGCGGACATATGAGGCAGACCTCTACTCAGTCTGCATACATCTGTGCAGTTGCAGGGTATGTGACTACTACAACATGCCTACTGTCTGCCTACAATACACACACAGTGTGTGGCGGCATGACAGACCACATGGCATTACTTTGTATTTGCACGGCACAGTTGCGTTCCTCACACAGGTCTACATCTGCTTATCCACACTACTTGTTCTTTCCTGTACCATATGTGTGCATCGTATTTGCACTTCCCGTCGGTGGCGGGGCTCACGTACGGCTCTGGGGGCCTGACATTTGTTATGTTGACACGGACTCCGTCAAAGTTCCACATTGGAAGGGTCTGTTACACATTTAGTGTTAGGAATGGTTTAGGTGTAATCCATGGTCAATTGACATTAATCATATTAATTCATTAAAGGATCTTCTTTATAAGTGGGAACGGCATAGTTTAACCATCCTATGACCTTCCTAGTTGAAGCTGTTGGTGAGCCATTAGTATGTGTTCCACAGGTCACCCATTTGTTCCGCATTATGGCGGCGAGTGATCCCCATTTTGGTGATGGCAGATTGAGAGCTATGTACGCCGGTATTCGCACGACGGTCTGACTTTGTATGGGGAATTTCTAATGTAGTCCCTATCTGTATTTCCTGTGCTATGCCTTACTGCAGCTGTGTAATTCCGCCAGGTTTCCAGGTATGGGTGCCATCTTGGTCGTACGTGTGTCCATCCATAGGACTCGCCTACTGGACACTGATATAGGGCTGTACACATTTCACACCTGCTTTCCGCATTATCCGTTGGATGCTTTGCATCATTTGTGGGGATTAAGGCATGTGCTATACCCACATCCCTCCCACAGGGCGGGCCAACGGATTCTCTGCCAAACAACACCAAGGCCCGTTTCTGCGACCCAGGTTCCCATGGCTGCAACCCTCGACGGTACACATTACACATCCTTCATGTGTGCGGTACTGGGATGTGGACGCACTTCTATGGCCTCGACAATCTGGGGATTTCTGTTCATATGTCCTGCATTTCATGGACACGTGTCATCAACCTTAAACACGCTGTTGGTGCATATGTCTAGCTGTGCCATAGTCGCGGCTGTCACTTCTTTTGCGTCGATCTCAGCAGGGGTTGCGAACGGAGCAATTTTTGGAGTCCTACAATGGACACCAGTGTGCATATGTAAAGTGTAGAACTTGTTGGACTGTCACCATCTGGCCAGTGGCTTTGACTGCTGCTGTATGTTCCCCATTCGCGGATGTCTGTTTGACTACCCATATTATGTATTACTTGGCATATCTATATCCATGTGTCATATATAACTTCTCTAAGTCAATTCAAAAATAGTCTAAAACTCCACTTCAAGTCACACTGGCTATGTCCTTGCTCAAACCCAGACTAGCTCTGTGCCATTAACTAAAACATGAACAACTAGCTAAGATAATAAGTACTTTGTATACTGTGATAAAGAAATATGTATCCTGTCTAACTCTATGTCATTATACTGCCTACCATCCTTGCTAATATGTTATTAATGTTACATTTGTAGTAATCTCAGAAATAGTAATGGCAGTCTTGTACTTGTATGTAAATAGCCTATGTTTTTGTTAAGTTCTTTCAGCTCATTTACTGTACCTAATTATCAATGTAACTCTGTTGGAGCTTTTCTCCTGGGCCTCCGCTGAAAAAGGACATGTATCCGGTCGGACCATCCCGGTTAACAAATGTAAAATAAAAAAATAAATAAATAAATAAATATACGGGCCGTCGGACTGTTGTGTGTAGATATATACATGTGGACCCCTCGGTTCATACCTTGCTTTGTTACTGTCTGTGGATTACCTGTGTACACACATCTATTACCATACCATACCTTTCCACTGTACAGGTTCTGGCAGGGTGTATGGCTGGTTGGCCCTTAATCTTGCTGTGTGTTACATAGACCTGTGTCTATCTGGCAATTCGCTGGCATGTCATGTGAGACCTTCTTGATTCTATAGGGACCTGATCCCATAATTGTGACATGCTTCCACTGGCCATATATTTCTCTGTCGTCCGGGATCTGTATGTAACCAGTCCTTTCAGGACACTTTCTATTGTTGTTCTTTTTTGGTTACAAATATGAGTACTTTGGTATGTTGTGCTATTACTGTGTGTGGAGCATTTCTCCACGGGCCTCTGCTGACACTGGACATATATCCAGCTAGCCTAGCCCGGTCAACAAGTGTGAGCCAACATAACACAATTCATACGGTGGCACCTTCTGACATGTGGGTTGGGTTACAGATGCATAACCGTCGTCAATCCCTACTACTAACACACACGTTATTCTATCCACATGCTATGTTTGTCTTATCACATAGCATGTGTTTCGCACTATTTGTACCGGTACTTTGCATGGCATTGTCCAATTCCATACTTTCAGAGGCTGACAGTTTTGAGACATGTATAACTAACGTGGAGGACACAGTATTAACTTTCCCTGCTGTGAGCGGATCACACACGCACAGGCACACTTGCATTTCCTAATTGTGGGTTACGCGCAGGCGCACATGCATATCCGTATTCTGGTTACATATGTTTACTGGGTCTGTGTGGTTATGTGGTCTGTATTAGTTGTGACTGTTCCGGTAACATATCTCTGATCCGGTTGACGGACGTGTGTGGAACACACTTTTACCTTTACACATGTAACTGTCTTTGCGGCACGGACGCATTACGTACACATTCACATTTATATGTTCTATAGTCATAATTCAAATGGGACTGCATTCACATTTGCCGGTTGCTGTGACCACTACACGTTAGCTGTTCTGTCTCATTTATATGCATACCCATGGTACTTAGCTACATTAACATATCCACCCCACCCCACCCCACCCCGCACTCACGTACGTCACAGGCATCCATTCTCCTGCTGGGAAAAGTGCGGTACTACATGTTACACATTCTTTATTCCCTACCGCTCATGGCCCAGGATGCATATGTCGTGACCGCAGGGATATTCAGATCACGGGGGCTTATAGCCCCAACAAATACAGGCCTTCGATTGTCAGGGTGTTCCTGTGGTGCTTTGGGTTTGGTCTTGTCCGCCTAGTGTACGGAACTGCCCTGACCGTGTACGAATATCAGACGAGTCACATGGGCACGGTTTGTCCGTGTCTATGATACCATGCCCCCCCATTATTCCTAACCGTGCGCGCTGATTGGCCGGCGTGCCCGTTGTAGATCGTGTTATAGTAATTGCACACGGTCTGGTCGACCGGACCTATTTCCATTACTATACCTCGGTATTTATAACCTGTCTCGCTATGTTACATGGGTTTAACATTGCGTGACAGCTTTAACTGAGCCACGGACATGTCCGTTGCTTACTTTGGGGCAGTCCCGCTCTGCTACACTCATTTAACATGGCAGAACAGGTTGAACAGCACAGCAACGGGGACATTGGGCTCTCCGTCGCTGTTTTGTATTGAATCGCTATGTTGACTTTGTTTCACATAGTGAGACAGTGTCGACATTGGCAACCGACATCTCACGCAGTACGTCTGCACCACCGTGGGTGCCATATGTCTGCGGATGGGCGGCGGACAGGCATTATGCTGTGCCATTATGTCTGGGAATATATAGTTTCTTTCCCTAGATGATATGGCATACTAGCAATGACCCACGTCTGGGTGTGGGTACTGCTGTATTTACCCATGGTTGCCTCTGTGTGGTCCCTCGGGCATCGGCCTCAGGACTGCACAACGTCTACCGTGGGTATATCCAGCATTACCCACATCCGGGCGTGGGTTGTTGCTATGGTATTCCGTGTGTACAGACACGTGTGTTTGGACAACCTACAATAGCTTCTGCTATTGGCATACATTGCTGTGGCTGGTGCCGGTTATCATACATATGCCATGTTCTGCGTTTGTCCCATTCACACTTGTCTATCCCCTGTCCTCATTCGTACGTGGATATTTATGTGGCACATGATTGAACTATGTATTACCTGCAGGTATGCTGTGTACAGTGCACATATGTCACAGTTGGTTACAGTGTATCTGTGTACCTACCTCTGTGATACTGAGGACTACCACACATCCTTCGCAGCATTACATGCGTATGTCCATACTATTATTCGGTGGCCTGTGGGGGGTTGTCGGAGCGACGGTTACCCATGTCCCTGTTTGTGCACGCATCATGGTGGTCTTTGACCGGCCTCCGTTGCTATCATGGGATGGACGGTGGTGTTGGTGTGTGTTTGGGTTGTGTTTCTACTGCCGGTATGTCAGTGGGGGGTGGGGTTGGCACGTGTTCCTCTTTGCAGGGGGCCCCATCCTGGACATTTGTGTCCTGCATCGACACTTGGCACGTGCCATATGTCCTGTGATATCCCCACAGTCGTGTATGCCTTCCTGCATTTTGTATCTGGTACGCATGGCTATTATGTTGGATAGCTTAGGCTATTCCCATGCTATGACATACCCATTCATCCGGGCATATACGTGTTATTCAATCCTTTGCATTGGCCGTGGGTGTTTGGCCATACGGCACCACTATTATCTACGTGTGATGTCCCACCTTCACCTTCTGTGCATGTGGCACCCTGCTGGGGTGTCCTGCTTGGTGGGCGGATGTTCCACCCTATGTCATGTGTTTGACATGTCTGCATAGCTAATCATCAGTACAGTGGCTGCACATACTGCTTTGTCCAGATGTGTACAGTTATGGACACCATGGCGTGTGAACACCTATGGGGTTTCAACAGGTCCGTACCACATGCGGGATGTACGCATTCTGCCGACACATTCACATGAGGCCATTTGGATATCAGTACCTGAGGTGGGATGTTGACATGTGGGGTACATATTTGCACGCGTGGCACTGCCTAGGACAATACTTCATACTACATTTGGGGTATGCCCACTGTGTGTAGGTGTGCAGCTGCACAAGGCTGCTAGCTGGATTGGGTGGACGGTCGTACATGGGTGCGGGTTACGTGCTATGACGGGGCTGTTGTGTATTACATTTGCATGCATGGGTTCTTCTTCTGGATATTCCGCTTCGGCATACGCAATCCTATGTGTATGCGACGGGTACGTTGCTGGGTCAGGCACATGTTGCTATGCACATGTTTGTCTGTGTTTAGGGTTTCTTTCTGGTTGTTATCTCGACATGGCTGCCCAGCTGTGTACTCTCACTACCACTGTGGTACTGCTGGTGACCATGCCCATGGGGCTACTCGTGTGTAGGTGCGGTGCGCTGACATGCTGCGGTACACCTTCACTGGGTATGCCTGCTGACAGTGCATTGCGTGATGGACACGGTATTACATGTATCCTTTGTTCCTTGGACGGGTACAATTTGGACTTCGTGGATTAATTTTTGGTTCTCCGTTTTGTGTGGATGGGTACTATGTTGCATACTCTGCGTACGTTTCATTATCCACGGACACTGGTTGGTGCGGTTACTATTGCAGGCAGCCTGTGACAGTCAGCACTTTAGGTTGCTCCTCGCCTGCCGGCTTGGCCATGCCTACGGGCGCATCCTACTTGGGCTCGCGCACGTGCCCTCTGCACGTGGTTGTGGTTGTGGCACGCACTCATTACTATGCATGTGGCGCTGCTACGCCAGTTATACACTGCACTGCCGGTGCAAGCCTTACACCGGCCTTGCGCCGAGCTTCATGAATCCGGGGGATTGACTTTTTTTTTACAATGTTACCGGTAGACATGGAATACAGTCAGTGAAGGAGTTCTTAATCGAATTTGCAGAATATGAGTAATATTGTATAAATACTTTATGTGAGATTTTATCTCTGGTACTTTTGAATAATGTTTTCTTGTTTCAAACACAAATGTATAAGCAAGTGTGAGGTGTAGCAATGAGTATACCTGTTGCAAATACATGTGCAAATATAGCCACCCACATATGGGAAAGTGAATATATTTTATCTTCCATGAACCCCTTTTTTGAAAATGCTTTATTCTACCACCATTTTGTAGATGATTTATTTATTATCTGGAGAGGAGATGAAGATATTTTTAGTTCATTCTTTGAATATATTTCTAACACGTGACTTTTTAAAGTTTAAGAAATGTTTCTCTTCTGATAAGACAGACTTTTTAGACATTGCCATCTGTAAAAATCAGATAGGATGCATTGACCCTTGTTTGTATAAGAAGCCAGTTAAGAGGAATGGTATATTACATAGAACTAGCATGCACCCTCAGTTCACCTTTTAGAAATGAAATGAACAATCAGTCCCTTAGAATAACAAAGTTAAATATAATTGATTTTACTATGGCTGAACTGATGCAAAATATGACAGAGGAGTTTATAGAAAGAGGTTACAATACGAGTGAGGTTGGGGCTGCACGAGAAGGAATTAAAATACAACAAAATTCTTTACCAAAACCTATTTTTTCCTCAAAACATGATATATAGAATATTAAACATACTGAAAATAATGTTAGATGCATTTTGACCTATAATAAAAATACCTTTGCTGTTAAACAGATTATATGTAAATACTGGCACATACTTCAAGATGTCCTAGAACTAAGAAATTTTGTCACTCATCAACCTAGGTTTTCATGTAAGAAAAACACAAATTTGAAACATATGTTGTGCTACAAGGAGCAACCTAATTTTTGGTTTCCCAGTAATTTCATTAAAAGAGCCTCACACAAATATCGGAATTTTGTTTTTTGTAAATATTTAGAACTAGTAAATTCTTTTCACATCCTGTAACTTTTAAAATGGTTGGAGTTAAAGCATATGGGAATTGTAATACCAGGAACTTAGTATATTTAGTTAAATGTGACCAGTGTAACTGCTACTGTGTAGGCAAGACTAACCAGAGGTTAAAGGATCATGTAACTAGCCATATTTCAGAAATAAATAGAGCTACATCTACTAACACCCTTTTCTATTACACCCTTTTCAAACATAAATTTGAACAGGGAATGCACCATAATTTAAAGTTTTGATATTAGAAGTGTTATTTGAGAATAGCAGAGGGGGAATATTGTACACAGAACTGACAAAGCAGAGTTTAACTGGATATTATGTTTAAACACTCATATTCTACCAGGTCTGAATGGTTCTGTGTCTTTAAAACCTCTACTGAGAGAGAAACAGAACTGTGTTTGAACCTGATAATTGCATTTGTCATGTGATTTAAAACTGCTATTTAAACCAACTTGTTTGTTCTTGCATTATTTCATACGCCTGAGGAAGCCCTCTGGGTGAAAGGTGATAAACTTGCTTGTTTTTATTACTCTTATTTATTTATTAAATCGAGAGTTGTGTACACTACCTGCCTTAGTTCCAGTGATTTATTTTCTTTGCATATTTTTGTCAAGTCTCTTTACACTACATTTTTTTTATTTTTATTTTTTTGGTTCCCTTTTGCTTCATTCTTCCTGGCTTAACCAACTGTCTCATTCATCATTCAGTATATCAACCTTTCATCCCCGTGCTATCTTCATTCTAAGGCTAGAGATGATGTGTAACCTAAGGGCGTCCTGGGGTTTATACAGTTGGCTGCTTCTACTTGAAGATTTTTTTTTATTTATGACCTACCCCTTGTTCCCCCTCCCCTGCTTTTACCTGTTTCACATCTAAGGGCTACTCCCTTCTATAGAGCATACTTCCCTGCAGGGAACATTTAGACAAATGCCCTCCTTGCCAGTGTCTCAGATGCCCAAGCTGATACTTGAAGCCAGTTGACAAGGGCCATAGTTAGGTCCTTATCCATCTGCATCCTGGCACTAGCTATGATACTACATTTTTTATATTAAAACTGTGGTCATTACTTCTGCACCAGTTTTATATTTTTGAAGACCAACTTTGAAAACATTGGCATCTTTTCTTGAAGTAGCCATGTCACCCTGCTTGCAAGCAATTCTCAGCCCATTTCCCAATTTTAAATCTGATAAGATTCCTCCAAAAAAGAAGTGGCCTCACTGCACAATCCTGTGGGATATCAGCACCGGGGGATAAAGAGGTAATTCCCACACTTGTATATTGTGTCCTGTTGATTGCCTATTGTTGTGCCCATTGAATTATGTATGCAAAAACACAAGTAATCTACAGTGCTTGAACTGGATCTGGTATCCAAACTGTGACCTAGACAGTAACAGGACAAATGTAAAAGAGTAGCATGGCTCAGCCCAGAAGATATCACCTTACCTCTTAGGTCTAGGAGATGCTTCTAATGCCCTCCTACCTGGAGGAAGAAGATGCCTTGTGGAAGTTTTTTTTATAAACTTTAAGTCAACTAAGTGATCTGATGTGCAAACATTTTTGTTCTGCAAAACAGCAGTGTGGGAGAGTGCAATTAACAAATGAATATGCAGAGTATTAGAATGTAAGCTGGGAGGTGATCATTTTGAATTCAGATCAGGATATGGCATAACCCGACCCAATGCTTTTAGTGAGACAAATAGTGGAGAAGGACTTAGAGAAGTGGAAAAAGTCCAACTGGGCATTCCTAGACATGGAAGAAGCATATGACAGGGTCCCAAGAAAGCTGACATAGGCAGTCCTGCAATGGTTGAAAATCCAGGAAACATTGGTAGAATTAGAGCAATGACCCAAAAACACAACTATGAACAGTGTTCAGGAACACAAAGGGATTTCCAGTTGGAATGGATGTTCAGCTCTGATTCCATTGCTGTTCAGACTGATGATGGACTAAATTAGCAAACATTGGTTTGGGGTTACTTGTTGTTTTACATTAACAAACATGCCAGATGGGACATATCAATAAAGCTGCTGTTTGAATATGATGTGACATTGCAAGCCATGCTGAACAGGAGCTTCAGCAAATGATAGGGAACAAAACACAAAACTGAAGGCACAAGGGATGAAACAGAGTGCAGATAAGATAGTTGTAATGGCAGCAAATGGAAAAAAATCAGAAGAATCTGAACACTGAGATAGTAGGGAAAATAGTGGAACAAGTTAACAGCTTCAAGTGTCTGGCAGGGTGGTTAAGGAAAAGGAAAGTCTGAATGAGGTGGTTAAATCTAGAATCAGAGGTTATGTAGTCAAATGGCACAGAATTCCATGGATAGTGTGTAACAGAAGAATGCCAAACAAAGGATCATATGAAGTTACTAAGCTATTGGCCCTGAGGCCCTTACAAACCTAACCAAGAATTTAGCCCATGTTCCAACAAGTCAGCACCTGATGCTACTGTCCAGCAGGCACACAGGTGGAATCCTAGGGATGTATTTTCTGTTCCCCATCCAGTTATCCAGGTAGCGCTTAAAAAGGGTTAATGAGGTACTCTGCTTGACATGGACAGGGAGTCTATTCACAAAAGGGGGAGTCTATGGGACACAAATATGTCCCGCCAACAAGTCCTTTTGATGTCACAGACCAGGTAGAGCTTGCGTGGGCAGGTTACTTGAGTGGAGCTTGACTTGAGGATATGCAGCATTCGCATCAAGCTGGGGTCTGGGATTGCTTTGTATGCCAGACAGATGTCAACTCTGAGGAGTCTGTGGGAGACTGAGTAGAAGGACAGGAACTTTAGCCTATCTGTGTATGGTAGATGTTTTAGGCCCTGGATTCTCCTGGTAAGGAACCTCTATGGTCTATCCAGCTGCTGCATGTGCTTCGTGAGGTACATGTGGAACAGGGCGTTGTACTCAATAATGAGTCTTATAAGGGAAAAACACAGGGCTGTTATGACTACCTTCTCTCTGGATGAGATACCCTTACTAATGAGGTCTGCCATGTAGAAAGCTTTCTGTACAATGGAGGCAATATGGTGGTCAAAAGTCAGCTTGCTATCAACCTAGTTGCCCAAGTCCCTCACTACTGATTGTGTGCTTAGGACCTTATTATTGATGCAATAATTTCTGAGGGCATCACTCTCCCCAATGTGGATGTTTGAGGCTATGTTTCTGGCACCAGTCATTTGTTTGGGTGAGACCGTCTTGGAGGATGTCCACATCACTAGGGGAATTGATGACAGCACCCAGCTTGCAGTCATCAGCAGACTTGGTCAGCCATAGCCCACTGGTTTTGTCATGCACCTCAGAAAAGTATATCCCAAATAACAGAGGCCCCAAGACCGATCCCTGGGGTACACCACTTGTTACATGTCTACTGCTTGAGGTGGCTTCCCCTATTTTGACTAGGTGGGTTCTGTCAGTGAACCAGTTTGCTACCCATCTTTTAACATATGGATTGATGCCTAGTTGAGAGAGTTTATCTATTATACCTAATTGGGGAATAATATTGAAGGCCAGGTCAAGGTAGGTGGTGTGCACTGTCTTCCCCTTGTCCATGGCTTTGATGATGAGGCTGAAAAATAAGGTGTATAAAACAGTGGCATGACCAGTACTACTCTATGGTACATGTGCAGTTGTGGAGGCTAGAGATGATGGAGATGAAAGGCCTGAGAAGGGTGGTAGGATGCACACGGCAGGACAGATGAAGAAATAAGGACATCAGAGCAGAAGCCAAAGTAGCTCCAATCACAGAGAATGTCAGAGAACTGAATATGCTCATGTACATATGCAGGAATGCAAAAGATGGTTTGATTGAGAAGATTTGGAAGAGACAGGAAAAGCATAAGTGAAAATAAAGATGTTCAGCCAAGAGATGGATTGCAAGAGAGATGACCTGAGACAGTCAGGTATGACTGTTGAAGTAGGTAATAAAGTGACACTGTACTAAGAGAGATGTCAACAATTGACAGGACACCCCAACCCCATATAGAAAAAAAATGGGAAAAAGTAGGGGTGATGATGATGATGATGATACTCCGCTTTGGCTTATAGCCGACACCAAACCTACAAAGTGTTGTGGTGTCCCCCTTCATGTAAATGTGTCCCATGGTTATTACCATAAGCCCCTTTAGTTTAGTTGATGACTTTAGACAATGCATAGGTACAGTGTATTGGTGTGCTGTGCCAAAATTTGGGATGCACTTATTGTGCATTTGAAAACTGTCATCATCTGGGAGGCTTCTGAACAGAGATATTTTTCAGGATGCTCTGATAGAAAAATGGACTCAGAGTACATGCTTCCTTCCTTCTCAGTTTTGAGTTGTTTACTTCTGAATTATTGGTACACAGTCCTGTGAGTTAATGTCACCTTTCTAGATTAGAATACAAGTATTCAGATTTTCAGACTGCAAATATAATACTTAGGCTACAGTCTCAGAATGTCTGTTTGTAAAGTAGTTATAGGTGATCGCTGCATTGGTAGTCAAGTGGCTTTAACAGGCGAATTTAATGCTCTGGTGCATTTCACTGCAATTTACTGCAGTTTGTGAGCTGTCAGTGCACTTTTTGGGTTTTTCTCCTTTTCTCCACAGTGGTGCAGCCATGGAAGGGTGTGCTAAGGGAGAAGGCTTGCCCCCTGAAAGACAGATTTTTTATGTTTTGTAGGTTTTTCAGTTCACCGTTTTCAAGCTAAAAAAATCTTGACAGCTCATAAGTAAACAATTGCTTGCAGCAATGTAGGAACATGGTGTGCATGAATTATGGTGATCCAGTATAAGATTTATTGGTACTTATGTATTGTTGCAACCAGATTTGTTAGCTGAATACCGGCTGCTTCACGGTCGTTTATTGTGTCAGCAAATGTAGTCAAAGTGCATTGTATAGTGTGTGCACATCCCAGAAATATGTGTTGCCTTTACTTTTATTTAAAAAACATATTATTTTGGTCCTTTGCAGATACATCTCTGCTGTTATCGCAACTATTACTGTCATTTCAAGACCAGGTGCTGCATGCTCGTTTGTCGAGGCAAAAAAAAAATGTTGAATAAGTGCATTTAGAACTGTTGTCCTGCAGGTATGTGCTACTTTTAGTTTAGGTAAAAAGCATAGTTCTTTCCTCCTGTCAAGATGCATCTATGAACATAACCAGGGAATAAGCTGTCAACATTAACAGAGCAGTAAAGAAGGAATGACCATGACTGGTAAAGTAGAACGTGTCAACCTCGGAACCTGCTTCCTTCACTATTCAAAAGCATCAGTTAGACATACTTTCTCATTGCAATGCTTCCTTTAATGGGTGATTAACACATTATGGAAACTAAAAATCTTAGAAATAATACCTTCTTTGTGTCTATGTTCACTTACTATCTAAAAATTCTCTTAACGGTCAGTCCTTTAATGTTATAACTTTACATTCCTTCATATGATAGCAGCCATGTTCTTTTATTCATGCATCTGTACTACATGCAAAACAGGAAGAGAAATTTGTTGCTTGTTTCTGCTCATGTCTCTAACTGACTGGGAGATTCAGTTGCTGTTTGAGTAGTCTGGGATGTTCAGTCTGCTCATAATCAAGCATAGCAGCCTTGCACCTGTATACATACAGTGCTCCTAGTTAGAAGGGGGGGTCTTTGCTGTGGGCACGTAACCAAGGTAAACAAGGTTAAGCTGTATTAAAAGGAAATCAAGTTTTAGGGGACCTAAATCAGCACACGGGGACTCTGCATTTTAGAGAATAGTTTAGTGAACAGATTAATAAAACACACTGTATTAAACCGATAAACTGTACAGCTTTTAGTTCATTACTGAGAAAATTACTGTATCATAGGCAAGCATTTGTATATGATATCACTTATTTAAAATGGTCAAAAATGTGTGTGTGTGTGTGTGTGTGTGTGTGTGTGTGTGTGTGTGTGTGTGTGTGTGTGTGTGCTCGCGCGTGTGTGCTCGTGCATGTGAACAGTAGTATTAAGCTAACACTTCTAGATTCCAGTTTTGTTTAGATAAGTTCTTGACATACATTCATGCATTCTACACTAACTCTAGTACCATGCATTTTAAACAGGAATAAACAAAACTCAGATCCTGTTGTGGAGTCTGTGAGTTTGCCAAAATGGTGCTCTTGCCACCCTTACTGGAAATCAAGTTCTCCAAATACTGGATGATGCAAAATAATACAGGGATGTAAGTGCCCTTGTGAGACTCCATTCTACTGTAAGTTTTCTCAGATGATACAAAGCAGTCTGTATCTGACCTAGCACACCCAGCTCAGAGAATGTCACATGCTTATGCCTGCAATCTGTTGTAACCTGTCTATACAGAGTTCTGGAGGTATAGCTCTGCTGCTCTTCATACCTGTACATTTGAATATACCTTGGCAAGGTAAGTGTAACATTTGGATGCTCAATAAACAGTGGAGGCACTTTGGATACATTACCAGCCCGACTCCTTCTACAAGAAAGTGTACTACATAACATGTCTTCCAGTATTTTGGTACATTTAAAGATTTATACCATGATATGCTCCACTCCTTTTTTGTAGTTGTAAAATATACATATTTTATGTGCAACCTATGAAATAGCATGCATTTTTTTCATTGATCACTTGAATTACACTGAGCTTTATACTAAATATGCCACAGACATTTACATCAACTATACTTTTTGTTGACATCATTAAGTGTGATTTTCAGTTGTTAGAATCAGGATCATCTTTCCCTATACCTGGTTAGTTTCTTCAATCTCCTTACAAATGTGGCATATTTAATGGGCTATTTTCTTTGGATGCTTGTTCTTTGTTTTTGACCTGTTTCTGCTGCATTAAACTTTTACTTGGAGGCACAGACAGCAGATCTTCTTTCTGCAGTGCTTGACTATTGCAGGTCTTAAAGTCAATATTTTCCAATGACAATAGTGTTTGTCACAGTTCTTAATGTTCTCCTTCTTCATATTTCAGTGTGTTTGGTTTACATGAATGACTGTGGCTTTTGCTCTACAAATTTTGTATTTTCTTCATATAACCTAAACCTTCGTTCAGCTGTTTGAACAATTGGATAAGTTTCATCATACAAACATTCCAATCGCTTTTGTGTTCTTACATATCTCCATTTTTTTTCCTTTTCTGGCCTTCAAATGGGAGATTTCCATTTCATTTAGGTTTATTACATTGTTTCCTTTACTTTGTATGGATTTTCAAACATCAGTATCAAAGATGAGAAAGATAATCTGCTTGTTTAGCCTCCTACCGATTAACAGTTGACATGGTGAATAACTGAGTCCCTGCAGTGGAGTGCTCCTATATTTCATAATAGTGAGATCACAATCCTCATACTTATTGCCAAAATTGCTCGGCGTTCACATACTTTTCCACTTGTCCATTGGTAGAGTGGTAGTGTGGCCTGAATGTTATATGGCTCAATTAACACTTGGGCACAGAAGCCTTTTAAATTCTTGATTTTTGTATTGCAGTCTCTCTTGAAATATAAACTTCAATTCACTGTTTACAGCTTCACTTCTTTTACCTGTCAATTTGATTATTTCAGGGTATTTGGAATATATATTAATATACACATATAAGATACAAGACTTCTTTAAAGTGAAGCAAATCTTTGCTTATTTCACTCAACGAATGACTTTGTTTTGAGTATATTATTATTTCTTCATCTTTGTTCTTGTAAAATGCATGGCTCTGTCTTTGTGAACATATCTAGATAAAACATTATATTTTTCTCTTTCTTTGCACTTTATTGTCCCAAAATGTAATTCATATGTGGTCTCAAGTATTTTTGTCATTTTTTAATTTTACACAGTGCACAGATTATATCTTCTTTGAAAGAAAAACAAACACTGGATTCTTCATTTGTCCACAATTTTTGGGAGGTCAGCCTCTCATAGTGGATATATTTTTCAGTAATTGCATTTCTAAGTCATTCCTTTTCTTGTCTTAGGTAACTATTGTATTTCCCATTAAATCTTTTCTAAAAATTTATCTTGGTAAATATATGCTAATCAACATATGTTCTACATGTTGTTCATTCCCTGCTCTGCATTTCAGTTTAAGGTAAAATCTCAGTAAATTAAGTAACATCCTCTGTAATTGTGGAGATGTCTAATACAAATACTTTCTGAATATGCTTTGAAATGGTTTATAATCTGTTCTGCATGTACTTTTTACAGAAGACATATTTATGAAGTTCATACATCCATGCACTATTGCTTAATATTTCCTCTTCTGTCGCAGCACATCTCTGCTGAGCTTCTTAAATGTTACTGCCACTGACAACTGGTCTATTCTCTTGTAAGATCACAAGTCATATTCCATTTGATTGGACATGTACTTGCAAAAGCAGCAAACCTTTTCACTTCATAGTATTTTAACATTTCCTGTGCATTTCTAAACCATTTTCCTAATCAGTTCTAGTTATATATTTTTGAAAACAACTCTGTTAGCTGAACAATTATCTCAGAAATATTGATAGCCCCTAGAAACCAATGTAATGCTTGCTTGTCTTCTCAATTTAGCATTTGTACTAATGTACTGAATGTTCCTGTATCAAGCTTCAGTCTCTCTAAGTTTAGAATATGACCTATATATTTTAGACTTGTCACCCTTATTTTGCATTTGTTGTTCTTTAATTGGAAACATTGTCTTAACCTATTTAGCTGCTATATTAATGTCTTATCATGAGCTTCTTTTGTCTGATCTCAAACTATTAAATTAAATGTTATTTTTACAACACCTTTCAAGCAGATCCAGATCATGGGCAAATGGGGTCCTAGGCATGGTTATGGACGAGCCCCTCCCAGACATTCCAATGTCCCATTACTTGGTCATCTCTCCCCATTTATCATAAACACTGCTCACACCTGACAGCATGCATACTATTTCTTCTTTACTATTACAATGATTAAAAAGATTTGATTTAAAACCTTTATTTCAAATTTTATAGCATAAACACTGATGGCCATTTGCTTAACAAAACAGTCTCACACTGAAAACAGACGTACCTTGAGCAGCAATAAATTTCTCTCCCCTCGAAATTCACATCCATTGAAAATTCAGCTGGCCCGTGGCATATATTTATTTATTTATTTATTTATTTATTTATTTGTTTGATTGTTTGTTTGTTTGTTTGTTTGTTCGTTCGTTTATTTGAGATTTGTTAACCAAGATAGTCCAACTGGGTCACAAGACCCATTTTTAGCAGCGTTCCAGGGAGAAAATCTCCACAATTTTTGAAAATTGCAAGACTTAAAAGCAAAACTACAATATATAAGTGTACAGTGAGTATGTTGCTAGTTTAACTGTGCTAACACTTTACACAAATAATTATAAGCAAAATTAGTAGACTTAAGTATACAATGAATACATTACATGTTTATCTTGATAACACTTTACACAAAATTATAAATTTGACAAGACTTTTACAAATGTGACAGAACTTTTAACAGGATAGAGTGTCACTGCCTCAGTGATAGGATATTTGCACAATGCCATTCTTCGTGGTTGAATCAGAAGAATATTTGTACTGTTTAGATTAGTTCATAAGGGGGTAGAAAGATAGGAGTACTATGGTACATGTTTCCAGTCTTGGCAGTGCTTAATGGTGGTGGGCAAGTTAACATAATTGAAGGAGGTGTAGGAAGGCAGATTGTGTGTACATATATATATATATATATATATATATATATATATATATATATATAACAGACATCCCTCAAACCCCACAATCATAGCTACATTGTTAATTGCATCCTACTCAGATGTCTGTGTCAAATTGTAGCAATAATAATAATTATAATGACCAAAGTCAAATAGTTCAAATGTTTTTTAGACAAACACACACAGTAGTAGTCAAAGTATTCCAACTTAGTTCACACACACATGCACACACACAAACACACACACACACACACACACACACACACACACACACACACACACACACACACACACACACACACACACACACACACACACACACACATACTCGTCCTGCAAAGCCAGGTTAAAGACTGTTTAGAAAAGACCAGATAAGAGCATAAGGTTCTTTCATCCAGAGAGCCCCCCCAGCAACAGTTATAACCGCTTTGTTGATCATGTACATGCCTTATTAATAAGAAGAAATACATTACATGTACTGTGTTAACTTTGAATGAAGTACATGAAATTGTATAAAGATCACTACCATCATACCATAAGATCCAGCCAGGTGTAGCAGACTTTAAATAGAAGAGTATTTATGTGAGCATAAGAAATATTAACCACCTGATGACATATGCCAAGTCAATATACACAATCTCTGTAGAAGTAAAAGTCATCACAATATTTTAAAATTTAAGAACACTATTACTAATGCAGAGGTCACTGCTGGCAAACACATTTGCATTTTAGTGCTTCATCTACAAATGCAGTGTCTGCTGCCCTTGAATAATAAATTACCTATGTTATGTTAAAATGTTATAATAAAGTCAGTTATGTAACAGGACTGGCTGATAAACAATAACAAGTTTATAGTTACTAGTCCTGGAGATCATTAAGAAACTTATCCCAAATTTCCAATTGCTCCAAAGCACTGTCTAGTTAAATGACTTGCTCAGTATTACACAGGAGGTAAATAAGAGTGGAAAATTTCAAACCCTGTACATTTTTAATTATACCATCATGTCTAGTAACAAAACACATTTTTACTATTTAGTAAAAGTTGCAAATGTGTCCCCTACATTAAGCCAGATGATTCGGACTTAATGGTTGAACTGAAACTTTTGAAGTCCTGAGGGGGGTGAAAGTGCTTAACCATTTGTTTGTGCTTGGAATAAAGTTAATTTTATTTATTGGTGGTGGTGCTGCGGTACCGTTGTTGCCTCACAGTTAGACGTTGCCCGTTCGATTCTCAGTTAGAGCGTCTTCTGTGTGGCGACATGCGTGAATGGGCGTTCCTTCGTTGAAGGTTGTGCGTTAGGCCCGGCAAGCCAGCACGTCAAAATCTGCTGCCAATCATTAGTGGACCGGAGTTCCGCTGTGGCGACCCCTAACCGGGAAAAGCCGAAAGGAACAAACAAACAAACACTGATGCTTCTGCACAAATATTGGAGCTTTACTATAGGTTTATGTCTAAGATTATTCAATCCTTAGACAGTATATTACCAGTGTTTACCCTTAGACCTGGTGTATTCCTTGGATTCACTATTCATTTGTTGGATTAGCTTTATTACACTATATGAGCCTCTTGTGTTGGTTATTAGTTCTTTGACTGAATGTTCACACACCATTTACAGTTGGTTAGTTGGGAAGAGCCCTGAGGCCTAGAACATTACACCATCAGTAAAGAGAAGCATTTGGCTGTTATAAGACCTTATTACCAGTTAATATGTAAAGGGAACAGTAAAGATCCATGGAGTGAGTCTTGGGTGACTCTAAACTTAATCAGAAGGAACAACCCTTTCAAACCTGGTGAAGGTATAAGTCTCTCAGAAATAATTCATTTTTGTAGTTTAAGTGCCAAACTAATTGACTGGATGGTTACAGCATTTTAATAAATAGGTGGGTGCTGACAGAGTACTGCTCATTTTGGTATGAGTTTGTGTACCAGCTTGAATATACAGATGCATACCTCTCACCTCTCAGAGTAAGAAATCTGGACAAAGCCTGAAAAAATGGGGGGACAAAGGCCAAACATAAGAACAGAATTTAAATGTTGCTCATATAAACTATGAAAGTTTCTAGAATAACAGGTTTTGCCTTATTATGTATTTTCTGAAGGATATAAATTCTGAGACTCAAATGTCTGTCATTATTTAGTATTATTTATTGACTTCAAACTTCAATGATTTGCCAGAAAACCATAAATTTAATAAATACATTTTAGAATCTGGAAATTCTGCATAATGGAAAGTTGCGAGGTATGTACATAAGAGCAAGTTATATTTGTTGGCATAAGTTGACAATAAGTTAGCTGAAATAGAAATCAAGCCATGTTTAATTTTGCATTTAACAAGCAACATATTCTCTCTGCTAGTCCTGCTTCTGGGACTCTCGCTTTGGAACGTTCTTGAATGTTATAGGATGCACCATGCAATGATGTGATCTGGCTTAATCAAAGACCATAATCCAAAAATGGCATATATATATATATATATATATATATATATATATATATATATATATATATATATATATATATATGTGTGTGTGTGTGTGTGTGTGTGTGTGTATATATATATATATATTTTTTTTTTTTTTTTTTTTTGCAATATTCCATAAACTTACTGCAACTTTTCAATTCTTTTCATAATTCTTTTCATGATAATGCCTGAAGAAAAAAAAGTAGACATCAATAGAGAGCATACACAAGAGGAGTTCCAAATGTGAATGTAAAAGTCAAAAGTTACACATTTGTAGGTGAAGATGGGGAAACTACATTGCCTGTTGTGCCAGATATAATATTATACCTTCTCTTGTTTAAAGCTTGAATTCAATAGTGGTAGGGTGGGTGTATGGAAGGCAGACTGGAACCCACATCTTTCCTTTCAGAAGTAGGTTCTTAAATAGTTAGAATGACTGGAAAGTCCACCTAAAGTAGTAACTAATGTGGCATTTCTAGCAGGTAAGGAATTTCTTACTAGAAAGAAACAGCAGATAAAAGGTATATAACCCTCTGGTAGTTTTATATTAAAACACTATATAACAATGGAAAATGGTCCAATAGTGCATATTACTATAATTAAAACCTTTAGTATAACAGCTAGACCAATCAGAAACAAAGTGAGAAGAGAAGCTGAGCCAAAACTGCTGCAGTTTTTTATCTTCACTTATATTCTGTTATATTTGTATCTTGCCTGCTTGGTCTTTTCTTCTCCTTCCCCCTGTTATTTCACCATGATCCCAATTCCCTTTCATCAAGAAGTACTGAGAATACTTAAAACTACTTTTAAATCCAGCACATTTGTTATTTAAGTGTTTCACTCTCCAAGTAACTCACAATGAATTGCTTTCCTAAAGTTGCTATAGATGCCTTACATTTTTGTAATATAAAACTGTATATTAATTTAGTAGTATATTAAATTAGTCAATTATATCATATAAGAACTTAGCTCATGTATGAGTTTCATCTCCATTTATGTATTGTCAAATATTCATATCTATTCCATTGCAATTACTGCCAGTAAAACATTTTACAATTGCATTGTAGTTACAGATTGTTGTATATTTCTACAAAAATGATGGTAAACTGAATAACTATTTTGAATATATTGTATTTTATTTATAATATACACTGCATATTTATGTATATTTGTGGGGCTTCACTTGCCAGGTCCATCCCATAAATGGAACTTGACCAATGGAACCAACCTGCTAGCCAAACAAAAAAAAATCAGTCATAAATGCAGTATGAATAAGACTTTGATAAGGTATATCTTTAATCCATTCTGTAAGACTCTCTAAAAGTTATAGCACCAGCCTCCACCAATATATAGCATGTGATATTATATGTGATGTATATGATGCATAGTATGGGATGTATAAATGTAACTACTGTTCATGCATAAATGTAAATAGAAATGTAACTACTCTGTGCATAACTGGAACTTAGTATAATGCAATGTAAACAAATGTTACTTTTCTCCCCGGGCCTCCACTGAAAATATGTATTACCTAGATAGACTTTCTCAATAAACAAAGACAAATAAATAAATACATATTAATAGATAATTTTAATATTTATGTCTTCATTTTATACATTATGATAGATATGCCTTCATTGTAAACACTACAGACTACTGCTTGAGTAAAGTTCTATACAGTAATACATCTCTGAGGCTACCTGTAGGGCTGTGCTCATTTCATAGTAATTGTTTCAAGCCCCCCAGTTTGCCAGCACATTTAAAACACACACTAAGGGCTTCTTTAATATTTGTGCCACAACTGCTCCACCAAATCATGAGATTTAGAGCTTAGATTTAATACTAACATCATGTTCACAGCTAAAACCTATCTCTATGTGTCTCTCTCTCTCTACATATATATATATATATATATATATATATATACACAGATAGAGAGAGAGATTTTTCTCTCGCTCTCTCTTTATATATATATATATATATATATATATATATATATATATATATATATATATGTGTATATAAATATGTATATATATATATATATATATATATATATATATATATATATGTATATAAATATGTATATATATATATATATATATATATATATATATATATATGGGTCCCCTACAGAATTTCGCTTCGAAATTCATATGATCGAAGATCATATGATCGAAGTTTTAAAACTACGAAATCCTGAACAGAGTTCAGCATACAGCGCAGAATGGGAGATTTCTCTTTTCCTCGGTGTAGTGCGATCTCAGAGTTGGTATATTTAAGTAGCGGGGGGTTTGCGGGGTGCAGAGGAGCTTGCCTCCCTGCAAAAACATGTTTTGTCATGTGTTGACTCCTTTTTTTTGCGGGGGGGGTTTAATTTCAAATCTTCAAGATCTCGAGGTTCTGAATTCGATATTCTGAACCTTGGGATTTCGAAATTAAGAAGTGAATCCATATATATATATATATATATATATATATATATATATATATATATATATATATATATTACTTTGTTTGAAAATACATTACATCGAGCAAAGTAGATGCCCACTTCAGTGAAAGTGCATTTCAACGAAAGTGCACTTTCGCTGAAGCCTAGTCACCGGATCGGCTTACAAAAAAAAAAAAAAAAACACAGAAAACATGTTTTGCAGGAGGGCAAGCACCCCTGCACCCCCCACTCCCCCTACTTAAATATACCAACTCCGAGATCGCACTACAGCGAGTAAACGGGAATATTCCCATTCTGCACTGTAATGTGATCTCCGTACTTAATTTTCAAAGTTTTGGTACTTCGAACAACTGTGCTCAACCAAGTGGGTTTCGAAGTACTGAAACTTCGTACAAACGAAGTAAACCCATATATATATATATATATATATATATATATATATATATATATATATATATATATATATATGGGTTCACTTTATAACATCGAAATACTGAAATGTCGAATTTCAGTATCTCGAAGCTATAAAGTCGAATGTTTGAAATAGCGAACGTTCATAATCGTGAATTTCACATATGTCGAATATATGTCGAATTCGCGGTTATGAAGTTGCGCTACGTAATGTCCGGGTTTTTGTTTTGGTGGTGCGCGGTGCCGTGTGTGGATCTAGGTGTTATGTCAGGTAAGTGAGTGTTTTGTAAGGGTTTTGAGTGGGAGTTAGAGTGTGTGTGAGGGATTGGAGAATGTGTGTGTGTGAGTGAGCTTTTGTGTTGTGTTTGTGCGATCTCGGAGTTAGTATATATAAGTAGGGGGGGTGTGGGGGTGCAGCCCCCCACATGGGGGGTGCAGGGGGGCTTTTCCCCCCTGCTTATGTGTGTGTGAGTTGTGTATGTGTGTTTTATTTTGTTTATGTTGTGATGTGGGTGTTGTGCTGTATGTTTAGTGTAGTGTGTGCGGTGTTTTCGGTTATGTGGTTTTGTGGTTTTTGTTTGTCGGTGTTTTGTGGATTTGGTTTTATAGTCTCGAGATACTGAAATTCGATATTTCAGCATTTCGAGGTTATAAAGTGAATCCATATATATATATATATATATATATATATATATATATATATGTGTGTGTGTGTGTGTGTATATATATATATATATATATATATATATATATACACACACACACACACACACACACACACACACACACACACACACACACGGCAAGCCATCAGTTGTAGAATTTACTTAAAATGCTTTGATCCAGAATAAGTACCTATGTAGATCAAATAAGAGAAAGGTCCCTTAATATCAAAAATAATGTATTTGTACATCTTTTTATTTATTTTTTTCTTGCAAGCCTTCCATGTATCACTACTTAAGAACATTTATTCTTGGACCACATTTTCAAACCAAGCCCAAATGTCATGTATTTGACAAATGTATTCCCCTCCTAATCCAGCACTTTATCACCTGCGTGAGTCACAGAATCTTCAGGAACCCCCTCAGCAGATGTATTTATTCACTTTCTAATAATGTTTTTGCTTCCAGTTTGCATCATCATCAGTTTATCTGCCTGTGCTCAAGCTTCTTGACTCCTTTAATCTAAGCAGCTTTGTGGGCATGATCCTCTACAGAGCATTCTACATCAGCTACATCTGCAGTCCTCATCTATTCTACAGATGATACATAGCTTGTGTTTTCTTTTATGTGAATTTTAAGTTTCAGTGATGACTACTTCTACTCCTGATAAGACATTCTCTGCTGCAAATCTGGAGACACTCTCCACCATCTGTTTCATTCAGTTTGCAAAAACCTCATTCAAACTAGATTTATCTTCATCAAGATAACTGTGTTTAAATTCATGCTTGTAAATTGGAACTGCTTCAAATGCTTCACTGACAACCACAAATTTACTGGCAATGTGCTTCTTCACTATACTTCCACTAGAACTGCGTCAGTGCAACACTTTGACTCACAAATCTGTCTACCTAATGTAAAATCAAGAGACTTTTCTTGGCGTCTAATTCATCAAGTTAGAATAACTATCACCCTTGATATTCCCTGCAAAATGTCCATTGCTTACTGGATCTACCCAGTCAAAAAAGATCTTTGTTGAGCTTTATACATTATTCTAGTCTCAAAAAGGTATTTTCAGTAGACTACAACAGATTAATTAGGTTAACTAGCAACTCAAGTTCAGCTAATTACTAATTTTATCTTCTTATATAAAATGAGAAGGTCTGAGTAACAGCATTAAATGCAAATATACCAACATACCTCTCAACTGTCCAGATTTTCACAGAATGTCCAGGTTTGTTCCTTACATTTTTGGTCTTTTCTTCATAAAATTTCGTTTTTCTGGCAAATTATTGGCAAGTAATTCAGAATTAACGTCAGATAATAATGACAGACATTTGAGTTTCAGACTTTATACTCTCAAACTTCATGGTAATGCAAAACCTGTTATTCTATTAACATTCTATGTTTGTAAGAGCAATATTTAAAATGTATCCATATTTTTGGGCCTTTGTCCCCCCAATATTTATGACTTTGTCTAGATTTTTTGCTCTAAGTGGTTGAGAGGTATGTATTCCAGTTAAAACTCATCACAAAATGCTTTAAGCATTGTTTTCTAAATTAATCATGTTGCATAAACTCTATTGGCAGCTTAGGTTGGAAATATTTTCCCATTCAGTATCAAATTTGGCAAAGGTTTGTGGATAAATGCATCCAATATTTAAGAAACTGTCTTCTAGTTTAGGTTAGAGTGATGCCATAATATAACAGCAATACATCATATGGCAGGGGCATGGACATAGACTTTGGAATCTTTGGCTACATCCTTATGTGAAGAACTGCCCTCCTCATGGGTAATCAATGACTTACTCACTTATATCCCTGATATTTTGTTAAAGCACACCATATTCTCTTCAGCACCTAGTTATATTTAATTAGAGTTTTGTGACTTGCGCCTGACTTTCTTCCTTCTTCAGCTTCTATCTCCTTTACATACTAACTTTTTGTCCTAAACAACCTCCTGTTCCCTCTGTTCTATCTTCTTGGCTCTTTACCATCAGGATAATGATCTTCATTTAAGGAAGCAGTTACATATGTCTTCCTCCATTAATATCTGCTTACCTTTTGCATATTCTCTTCATATTCCATGTGCCCTTACTCCTTTTGTCCTGTAACTTAAAGATTTTCTTCTCCTACCTCTTTGTGTATATTCTGAGCAGATGACAAGCTTTCCTTTTTTCTTGCGAGCCTTCTTCATGGTTGCTTTAATCTGAGTTCTTGCCCCACAGCACCTTTTTCCATGTACTTTGCCAGTATTTTTCCCTTAAAGTACCACTCCCCTTTAATTCTTATCACTGGCTCTCTTTCTACCTCCCTCTCAATTAACCACTATAACTGCTTCCTGTTACAAACCTTTCTATTGCATTTCCTTAGCTTTTCCAGTTGTTTCACATAATTTGAACTGTTTAATAATTTTCAGAAGGTCATAATAGGTTATAATCATTCTTGTAAAAGAAAAGTTCTAGCACAGAAATGTTTTCCAATGCATGCAGTGCCACATATTTCAAAGCCAGCACAAGCTGCTTTCATAGTCATGTTGAATGTTTTCATGTGCCTCACTGTCTAACTGCTGCAACATTCAAAGATCTTTATATGACTAACTGCACAATGTTGTATATACTTTAACTCCTTACCAACCTACATTTAATTATTGTGAAGATTTTCTTGATACCACAGAAAATGGACCTTGACCAGGTACAACCCAGTTACCAAAAGTAAAATAAAATGAAGTAAAATAACCAAAGTGTTAAATGGAGAAAACATAAATGAAGAATTGCTCATTTCAAAAGATTAATGGTCCATCTACACTGAACTGTGTTTCTAGCAGCTGTAATTATACTAATTAATTTGTCTGGTAGCATTTTAAGTTTTACTTTCCTAATGTCGCATTCAGTCATTTTGCCCAAGGACTAAAACAAGTTAATGATCTGATATCATAAATGCACGTTCAAAATCATGCCCACTTATTAATTTATTTATTTAGTATTAAATCACAAGCACCGATCATTAGACAGATACAATACCTAACTTACGTAGAGTTGCAGACAAAAAAAAAATAAATGCTAGAACTTGACTTAAAGAAAGGCAAGGAAGAAAATGCTACCGCTTGGATTTGCAGTAATGCAAAATCTGCTGGGATTCTTCCTGAGCTCATCCTGGATTTATTTCCTAATAATTTTTATTTGCAATAGCCAGTAATGACTAGCTGCACTATATATACCTGCCATTGAAGTATGTGGAACCACATACACTGAAAAACATTTCTGTGCTTTAACTTCTACAATGATTATAACCTACAGTAAACTATTAAGCAGGACAAATTACATGAAAAGACTGGAGAAACTAAGAAACTGGACTAGCAATTTCTCTCACAGTGGCCTTCTGTGATACTGGGCCCATTGCTAGTTTTACTGCCACCACTGCTAAGTAGACTGCCAATAAATGCAGTGCTCTGGAAAAGTATACAGTGTGTGCCATGAGGAATGGAATGCAGACTAGAAATCTTTATCTCTTTCTTGCAGAGCCATTACAAAGAGGTGTGGTGCAAAGGCATGTCCTCCACATGCAGATAGCAGATAGAAACATCAGCTAATCTAACATACTACATTGTGAACACAAACTGTATCTCAGGTGCTTGCTGGTGACTACTGATCTGAGCAAGATGTAAGTGAAGTAACTCTATGTACATTACTAATAATTTGTTATGTTAATGTTTTAGAACAATATTGGGGTCTGTACAGGATTTTAACCACACAACCTGGTTATTAATGCCCTAAACCCCTTCCCCCAAAAAAACAGTCTCACACACATTCAGACCAAACAGGCAGTACTTTTTAAACAGAAGATATTTGACATGTAGTCCAACATTCCATGAAGCCAAACTCCTTACTTTCCCAATTTAAAGAGCTTGTAAATGCATCTGTCAAACCTATTTTATTGTAATTTAGAGTAGCATTTGCTCCACTGTCCACAAATAAAATATCTATGCCTAAAATCTGCAGACCACCAGAGGTATGTTCCCTTGAGTGTCATCACTTGTGCTGGACAAACTAAAGTTCAAAAAAGGCACACAGATATGAATCAATAAAACACTGACTTACCGAAGTTTGGTCTTAAGAGCATGCAGGAAATATGAACTGTTTCTCTGTATATAGGCCTATACCATCCACAAACAACAATATACTTTACACTGAATATTCTGCTGGTCAGAGTCTTTGGCCTTCCTCCCCGACTCATTTTTCACCACTCTTGTTTCAGTCCTTTTCAGTGTGACTTGCCCAAAGTCATTGCACCTCTAATGCTACAGCTTTCTGTCCTGACCCAAGGTAGTAAACTGCTACCATCCCATATTCCTTGACTAGAGAATTCCTAATTACTGTTCCAGTCTTTTTATAAGCCAAATAATTATAAACACAAATAGTATGTAACAAACAGACTGGCCAATTAGCAGTGAATGCCAGAAGTTTGTCATCATTGAGCAATAGATATCTCCTTATCTAATAAATAAATAGATGACCAACCACAAGATTTTTAAAAGTAAGTAAATAAAAATAGTTTACTGAAGCATGAGTTAAGTAGTAAAATTAACAGTTAAATATGCTAAGGAATATAAACTGGCACAAGGAGAATAGAAAATAATCACTTTAAACAAATAAGTTACAAGAAAGAAATGCATATGTGCACAGGTAACCCCCTATGCCAGTTATTTCTTTTAATTTTTACACGTCTTTTGGGTTTTTAATACTATGATCGGAATGGACCCCATTCCTAAGCCAAAGCATGATTCAAGTTCATGATATTAGTATCGTTACAATTTTTGATGTTAGCTAGAAGTGTTCTTTACTTCACCTGCAATGTACCCAGTAATGACGCCTTCTGCAATTCATATGGAGTTACATGTATAGGTAACTATGATTGTAAATTCTTGTTTATAAGACCTATTGTTGCTACTATTGTTGGAACTGTCTGGGTATCCTTCTTCCACATTGATCTCATTTCTGCCTGCAAATCCTGATATTTTATGACTTTCTGTCTCTCTGTACACAAGACACTTTAGTCACTGGGTGTAGTGATTTCAATGATCAATGATACTTTTGTCTTCTTTTCATGGAAAAGAATATCTGGTTTTCTTGCTTCTGCTTTTTGAACTGTTGGTAATGGGTGTTCCCATGTGATATAAAGTTCATCATTTTCTATAATCCTTTGTGGCTCATAGTTCCATTGTTTTTCAGCTACTTCAATATTATAATGTTTGCACAATCCCCGATGCAATAGTCTTGTCACATTATTATACATTTCAGTATGCAGTCCTTTTGCCATTAGTATATGACAACCAGCAACAACATGTGTGACTGTTTCCAATTCTGTTTTACACAACCTACATTTGTCTGTTTCTCCCAAATGTTCTATTGACTTTGAAAACCAATATGTACATAGTCCTCTATTTGGGCCGACAATATTAACCTTTCATATTTTGGTTTAAATTCACCTCTCTTTAACCATTCCTGTGTTTGATCCTGATCAACATGAGGATGTTCCAAGAGTATTCCATACTTGCAACTATATTTATGCATTTTCCACATTTCTTGCCTTCTTATTTGATCCTTCACATTATATTCTTTCATTTGTTTTTTGGCACATTCAGTTATAGCCTGATTTTTATCTACTTCTGGTTTGATTGCCATTCCCGCTTGACACCAATATTCTTCTACTAAACTAAGCAGGGAAGCCATCTTAGACTTATTTTCCTCACGCTTTACAACTTTCACTATGTTCAGGTCTTGTGAGGTCAGCAGATATGTGTGCAGTCCTACAATTGCAGATCTGTACATGCAATCAATTTCAAGGAGGCCCATGCCTCCTTCAGAATGAGGAATATATAGTCTTGGTATGCACTGAGTTTTAGAAATCATTTGATGAGCATGAACCATCTTTCTTCTTTTCTTGTCCAACTGATCCAACACCTTTTGGGGCCAGTCAATCACTGCAAAACTGTAAGTTAGGACAGAAAAAGCATATTGGTTTATAGCCTGGACTTTGTTTCTATATGACAACACTGTTTTCAGTATTAACTTTAGTCTTCTAAAATATTCCTTAGTAAGTTTTATTCACATTTGTTCATGTTTTATTGTTGATCCTTCATCAATTCTTAAATATTTATACATTCCCACTTGCTCAATTTCTTTTATATCACATTCCCATCCTAAACTGATGTTTTCTTGGGGTCTATGTTTAGTGATCGAATGGAACGTTCATCGAATGGACATTCATTGCACATAGACCCTCTAAACATCTCCTCATCAAAAGGCCAATTGAGCATACAGAATTTCATTGTATGATCATAGTTGGCCGACATGAAGGCACTGGAACATAATAGGTAGTTATAGGTAATAAAGTGATAAGGAAACCTGCCCTTTCCCCACTGTAGCGTGATCTTGGAGTTTAAAGTAGTTGAGAATTACTTTTGTGCTGCTTTATCACTTATTGCTTAATAGTAATTGATATATAGCTTTTAGTATACCAATTGAAAGCAGCAGACCAAGGGTAGTGTTATATTTATAACTGAACATTAAGTCTCTGCTATCTGATCTGATTTTTTTCCAAAACAGACTGAATAATACCATTCCTACTCATGATTACTGAAATATCTGTTTCATAACTGACCTTTTGCTACCTTTGTCAGAGAGTCTTGAAGGAAAAGTGCATTTCCCATTAGCAGACAGCACAACAGTCTGCAACATCACTACATTTGGTGATAGTTACAGAACGTAGGAGCATAGTTGGCAAGAGATCATGAGGATCATATGATGGCTGGCCAAATTCAACTTTAAACAGACAAACTTAAAAGTTCCTGCCACCTTTTTCAAGCACTTAGTAGTGCTCACTTCCCAAATTGAACAGGATTTACATGATAACCCTGGTGTAAATTTGTGTCTACCCATCCAATTACCAAGACTAGTCTTTAAGGTAGTCAACACAGTACTTTGTTTGACTTGTAGTGGTAACATATTCCATAGGCTGGAAATATATTGAGTTAGGAACCTGTCTCTCCAATAGGTCTTGTTTATTTATTGATATCGATTTAAGTTCTTAGTGCAGGTCTTTGCAGAGCTACTGATTTGTAACAAAAAATAAAAATAAATAAATAAATAGGATTGGGCCTTTCATGGCTTGAAAAGCAAGCTGCAGGTTACCTGGCAGTGACTTATAAGCTACCAAGCATAAGGAGACTAGTGCTAATCTGTGGGGATTTAAAACCTTTCATTTTCTTGGTTTGAAATCTTTGGGTCCTCGCCATTTGAATGTTATGCTTGGACGTGTACATACAGAAGGGGGTATTGTATTCAACACAACACTAATCACGAGACACATAACTCTCCTAAACAGTGTGCCACTCAACCAAAGCCCCTAAGGCAAAACATCATGCCTAACACGCTAGTCATAGGTGACTCGATAGTGAGGCACGCTGATGTCCCACTCACTAGGTTGAATAAAGAGAAAGTAACAGTCAGCTGCCTGTCAGTTGCCAGGATCTGCCACATAATGCACGCACTCATGTCAGTCAACAACAGGTACAAGTATGACTTCATCATTGTACATGTGGGTGTGAATGACCTGAGACGTACCTCCCTGGACTACATGAAAAGAGATATGGAGGAGCTCTCGGATTATGTAGCCTAGGTGGGTATGACCCTAGCCATCACCCAGAATGATATCACAGTAGAAGCAGAAAATGATTGATTTCAACAATTGGCTGAGTTTCTGGTGTCAGTCTAAGGGGATCCATTATCTGTCTGCCTGGGATGACATGATTGACAGACCTCGATGCTTTGCCAGAGATGGCCTGCATCTGTCATCCTTGGGATTCCGGATACTGACCAAGGCTTTTGCCACCTCTATAATGCCTTTTTTATGTGATGTTGCAAAGACCAAATTACCACCATAACAGCTACAAACAAATGTAATCTGAGGGTCATGCTGCTCAAAGCTAGAATAAATCTCAAAATGCACTCGTTTCGAAGCACTCCTTAAAATGGAGAACATCGACATTTGTGCTGTAACAGAGACCTGGTTCAAGGCAGCAGAAAGCACCCCTGCACTACAAGACTATAACTCATTCCACACCTTTCGGCCCCAGAACTTGGAAAGAAGCTTCAAAGGCAGTGGTGTTTCAATATTCATAAAGGATGCGCACATCTCCAGACTGGTAGCCCAACATAAATCATCAGAGATACTTCAGGTGCAGCTAACATTGGGTAAGACAGCGATTTAGGTCATAGCCTGCTATAGATCCACAACCATGTCCCAAGACTCACACTCCACATTCTTAAGCACCCTAAAGAATATTTGGGTCCAACCTAACACTCTCATACTGGGTGACTTCAACGAACCCTCCATTAACTGGGAAAACTACTCATGTACTAATACACTTGCCCAACGTTTCCTGGAATTCATTAATTCCAATGCCCTGGACCAGCTCGTTCTTACCCCCACTAGAGGTAGCAACATTCTTGACCTGGTCATTACTAAAATGAGCGACTGTTGCTCTACACCAATAGTCAACTCCTCCCTGGTTAGATCCGACCACAAACTAATCACCTTGGAAATCCACCCCTCCCCCCCGTAAAGGTAACCACCATGAAAAACTCTTCCAAAGCTAACTTTGGGCTCCTAAAAACAGAGGTGGATAACTTCACAGCACCCATGCAAAAGGAGAATAGTTGCATGACCACTGAATCATACACCAATGCACTGTACGAACACATACACAAATGCATGGATCTTGCCATACCCAGTCAAACCAAGACATTCTCCTGCAAAAAAAGGAAGCCAATCTGGTGGTCCCCTGCCATAAACAAACTCTACAACAGAAGGAGGAAACTGATGCAGAGTGAGATGAAGTCCCAAGACTGGAAAAACTCCCTTATCAGCCTCAACAAAAAGTTGAGATCCCTCATCAAATCCTCTAAAGCTAGCTATGAAAACAGAATCACAGCAGATAGTAAAGACAACTACAAGGTCTTCTACAGTTATGTAAAGAATCTCAATGGCAATACCCAGATTTGCTCTGAGCTACTGCACAATGGTACCTCATATACCGAGCCAACAGATATTGCCAATATACTGGCCGACAGATTCAGTGCCAACTTTACCCCCCAAAGGACCTATCACATTAACAGTAGATGCCAGGCACCCAGTATTACTGCTGCACAGGTTAAAACAGCACTGTCCAAGGCCAAGAATGCAGCTTTTATGGGATCTGACAATATTCCTGGCTGTGTTCTACATGAACTACAGAGTGAACTGGCACCTCACCTGTGTGCTCTGTTCAATCACAGCCTCACCTCAGGCTTTGTCCCTACCGAATGGTGCACTGCTACAGTCATCCCTTTCCACAAAGGAGGAGCGACTACAGACCCTAGGAACTATTGCCCCATTAGCCTGATGAGTCTGATATGCAAAGCTATGGAACGCATCATCATGGACCTAATAAACAAGGATATAGGGAATCTCCAAACTCTGGATCCCACACAGTTTGGTTTTGTTACATCTTTGAGTCAGTCACCAGAGCTGTGGATGAAGGCAAGGTGGTTCATACAGCCTACTTTGATCTGGCCAAGGCCTTTGATACCATTCCTCACTCAGGAATCATAGAAAAACTCACTAAGCTAGGCATCAACCCCTATATCACTAGGTGGATTGCAAACTGGCTCACAGATAGAACCCACAGTGTAAAAGTAGCTGACTCCAAGTCAGACTGCCGAAAAGTCATGAGTGGAGTCCCACAGGGTTCAG
The DNA here is from genome assembly GCF_019279795.1 of Protopterus annectens. Classification (NCBI taxonomy): domain Eukaryota; kingdom Metazoa; phylum Chordata; order Ceratodontiformes; family Protopteridae; genus Protopterus; species Protopterus annectens. The sequence continues at coordinate 891,888,673 of NC_056741.1, read as the reverse complement.
TCCTGGGTCCTCTCTTGTTTGATATGTACTTCTCTGAAGTCCAGGCTAACACGAAGGGACACTGGTTGACAAAGTTCGCAGATGATTGCAAGTTGGGAGCTATTATCAAGTCCCCAAGTGATGTTGACATCGTACAGAAAGTCCTCACTGAGACCAACAACTGGTGTCAAAACCATGGCCTTAAGCTCAATGCCAAAAAATGTGCCATCATCCCTTTGGGAAAAACCCAGTTCACATGAATTGCCACATCGATGGTAGTCCACTGAACACAGAAGGTGTTATAAGAGATCTGGGAACACAGGTTGACAGCAACCTCTCTTTTGACAACCACATTGCCACTGTGGTCAGAAAGTCCTTCTATGTGGCACATCTCATTACTAAGGGTTTTGCATCCAGGAAGAAAGAGGTCATTGTCTCCCTCTGCTCTTCCCTCATTAGGCCAGTCATTGAGTACAATGCCCCATTTGGCATGTACCTCACTAGAAACCTGCAACAACCAGAGAGACCAGAAAAGTACCTCACAAAGAGGATCCTAGGCCTTAAACACTTGTCCTATATGGACAGACTCAAAAAAACTCCAACAATTCTCTGTCTCATATCACCTACTTAGAGGCGATCTCTGCTTGACTTACAAAGCCATGTCTGACCCAGGCCTGTTAGAAATGCTACATCTAAAGAAATCCCAATCCCTCCGCACTACACACTCCAGAGACCTCAACCTCATTACCACAATCAACAGAACATGCTGGAGGGACAGGTTCATAACCCAGAGACTGCCCATGCTATGGAATAGACTTCCCATACAGGTCAAACAGAGCACCTCACTGGCTCTCTTCAAGAGAAATCTTGATGAATAGATGGGAAATAGAAAATTCACTCCAGCAATCACTCCAGTGGCTCTACTCAACAGAGGCACTGGGAACTAAGGTCAGGTGGCACAATGCCAGGATAATCCTATCGGCTAGGCTTGTAAAGGCTCCAGGGTCATTAGCTTAGTACACACCTATGAACCTATAATGGGTATGACAAAGGAAGAATACAATGGTAGGATGACTGCTTTGCAGCTTGAAGATATTCCCTTGGAAATTAGCTGGGTTAGCTAGAAGAATTTCCTGACTGCGGTGGAAACATGATGATCAAATGAGAGAACGTTATAAACATAGGTTCCTAGGTCTCTTATGACTGTATCTGTCTGAAGAGGTGTATTATTTATAACAAATGATGTGGGAACAATCTTTCTGCCAAATATCACTATGCAACACTTAGTTTCATTTAGTTTAAGACTGTTTTTGATAAGCAAAGTACTTTTATATTGTAGCCCTTGCTGGAGCTTTTTTGTATCAGTGGATGAAAGGATAAAGCTGCCCAGTTTTTAGTCATCAGCAACCTTGGTCAACCACACATCAGGTATATTGGCTTGAATGTCTTTAAAATAAATGCCAAACAGGTGAAGGTTAAGCATCGATACCTGTGGAACCCCAAAAGCTACAAATTCAGACTCAGAGAGTATACCAGCAATGTTCACAACTTGAGATGTGTTGGCTAGCCAATCTGCAATCTAGTGGACAAGGTAGGATTTACATTAAGCTTGTCTAATTTTTCACTACTGCCAGCATGGGGGAATAGTGTAAAAACCTTTGCCAGGTCAAGATAAGCAGTGTGCACAGAATGACCACTGTCCACAACCCCTGTAGCCTCTTTAAGCAAGCTTACTAGATTTGAGATACAGGACCTGCCCTTCAAAAGCTCAAACTGATTGGAGTCTATATAATTTAAGTTACCCATGCCTTCATAAATGAGCTCTGCTATGATATGTTCCATGGCTTTGCATATAAGGCTGGTGAGGGTGATGCCTGTAATTACCCGACCTGAACAGAGGCCACTCTTGTGTAGGAGAGTTACAGTAGCTGTTCTCCAGGCATCAGGGGCAAATCCTGTAGATAGTCTGTGGTTGAGCAGTTTCAGTAGAGACTCAGCTGGGGCATTCTTGGCAGTGATGGGAATGCAGACTGATATGTTGTCTGGTCCCATGGAACTATTATTTTTCACTTTTGACAGGGACAGGGATTTCAAGGTGATAACAGGAGAAACTAAATTCTCAAGGATAGTGAGGGAGGGGGGAACAATGTGGTTAGGAAGGGTAAAATTAGCACTAAATCTATCTGCTGATATACTAACGATATCCTCGGGGCCAGAATGGGTGATATTATTATGGCATTCCTTTATTTTCATGTCATTGGAGAAACATTGCTCTCAAAAGCAAAGATACAGCAGTCACTTTCAACAAAAAATCAAGCTGTTTTGTAGGTGTGCAAGCTTCCCAGTAAGGAATTCACATGATAAATGAATTTTTCTCATATGTCTACTGGAGTCTAACTGTGAAATGCACAGAACTATTATCTCAGTATCCTAACTAACTGTTCACACCTGACACCAAAGTGCAGGGAAATGCCTGAGAAATGTGTATGAATAGGCTCACCACCCTGCACCCTCACATCACACTTATTTATACTAATGCTAATATTTAAGCCAAACCCCAAATTAACATTACAGACTGTTAGACCAAACAGGATGCAAACATAGGATGCTCAGGGAAGCAAAGTCTGACCAAAAGAAGCCCAGGCAAAGTATTTTCAATTCCTGTCTTTTTCAACAGTGGGGAATTCCCACAGGTATGGACTAAGGTGCAAGATATAGAAAGGCATCTTGGACTGCTTCAGGTGTAGCCATGTGAATCTTGGCTGCAATAGATAAGATTTGGTATTCCCCAAAATCCTGTAACCCTGTCAAGCTAAGTGGATCAGTGTCATGCTTCAGAGTTCCTAACCAGTTGCATAACAGATGTGTATACATCTTTAAATAATCGATATGCTTAGCATTAGTCAGGGTCCTGTATGCATTCATATGGTGTAATTTCCTATACACTGCTATGCAGTTTGAAAGCAAAACTGATGGGGCTCAGAGCACCAAACCATATTTTTGCTTTTTGCTTCTCATTTTCAGATGCTGGATCGTATATTGTATAAAAAGTGAATTAGGAGAACTGACATCTTTCATTTGTGAAATGGAACTGCTCCATCAAATAATTTGTCTAAAAAGTGGAAGTTGGGAATTTATAAATTTAATTTATTCTGGCTGTGAGATGAATATCTGATCATCCTAAAAATATACTATCTGCTACTTTTCTGCATGTCACAAAAGATGAAGCCCTAAAAGTTTATAATATATCTAAGTTTCAAAAGGTAGTAGGAGAAAGAGAATATTGTTGTGATAAGACATAACTTTAGAGTTACTGTGAGCTGTGAAGAAATTTTGCTGTTTAGCCAGCAACTGTTCTTCATAGGGATACAAGGTCCCGCAGAGACTACTGATGCTCCTGTTACTAAGTTAAAGTATCTACCAAAGAGTGTCAGATTTATTAGTAGAGATATCTATATGTAGTATATAATGATAAGATGAGAGTCAGACTGCTTCATGAAGTATATCTGCTAATAAATAAATTGGGTGATATATACAGAATGGGTAAAATAGCTTTATTTCAGTTGCACGCACAGACAGCAAAATTAAAATTGTTGGAGTTACATATCAGAAAAATATGGAAATTAGAAAAATCTGGCAGTTAGCTCTGAGGTGTAACGTTTTAAGCTATCATCAAGCAGCTTGCTATAGTCCAGGGTTTGATTCCCAGAGCCTTCATTTGCCTACTGTACTACTCTTAGCAAGTCTTTTACACAGTCAGTGCTCCTAGGTTACCCTTGAAAAAGGACGTGCTAGTGGACTTACTTAGTTAAAAGAAAGAAATAAAAATCTACTCAGGTTGTAGTTATATGCATAATACAAGTGCCCCATAATTAATAAAGGACATAAAAATCATGGCACAAAAAATCATTTTGTTACAGTGTGTAAATTGTGAGAAACAAATCTGCAGTGAAAAAGAATGCATATGTTAGACCAAAGCCATAAAATTATTTATGGACACAATAAATTTTGAATGTGAGAGAATAAGGTATTCATTCAAACAAGAATCTAACATGAACATTTTGAGTAAAGATGACCAGAAGCAGAAAATGATTTTTAAATTAACCGTAGGTGCAGGGTGGTTCCCTGCTCAAACTTTTGAAGCACTATGTCTAAAAACATTATAAATTGAAGCCTTCTGTATGCAATTTGCATACTTACGTTGGCCGTCATGTCAATAAATTGAGTCAGAAATTGCATACTCGAGAATTTAAGAATAAAACCACATTATGCAATTTTGGATAATTGGAACATATTACCAGTTATATTGGGTTTACTTTTTTAATATCCTGGCATGGTGAAAAGATTTCATAATGTTCATGTAAGAACTGACAATTTGCTGTGTGGCTCATTACTGATATGGGCTGTTTGTCTGGAGATTATCGCTTTCAGTTAAAGCCAGATACTTAGCCAGTGTTTTATATATTAAGAAAAGTTTCAGTAGCCCTAAGAAGTAAAAACCCAAGTGCATGGAGCATAATAGATATAATAAAACTAATCAAGAGACAATATGAGCCTTCTAACTGAGTACCTAATATGGCTACCATAGAAATGCCTGTTAAAATTTAAGAAAACTATCTAACCAGCCACAGGAACTATGGAGTAAAATGTCCTTTATTTAAACAACATATCAGTTCCGGCTGTCATATTACTTAAGGACCATAGATTAAAAGGATAAATTCTTACAGGTACGTCTTTTACTGATATCTGAAAATCTAAAACCAAATGCAAGAGAAGCTAAAACAGAGTCAGTCAAGACAAATGTTGTATTATTACTTTCTGAACTGAAGGAAAGAGAAAGAGGGAGAATTCAGTGATGTTCTTATGAGAAACAAACAAAAACTGATGGTTTTTAAAGGTTCTACTTTGGATCACTAAATTGCACAATCCTGAGCATCAAAAACACCAGGTCAGATTCCAAAAGAGTTGATCTCAGTGTGACTTACTTTGATGTAAGACCTGTTTATAAACAGGCCAGGCTTACTATGAGGTCCAGATTCCAAAAGACCTGCTCTCAGTGTAAGTGGTCACTTACACCTAGAGCAAGACTTTTGGAATCAGGGCCACTGAACTATAACACTAAAACTCAGAAGGGTGAAAAAGTTAACTAACATTTTTTTGCAATTGCAAACCCCTCTGCACCCCTCAATGTGGAGGGTAAGTTCTCCACACACCCCAAATCTATATATACCAACTCCATGGCCGCACAAACTTGAAGAAGAGAGAAATCTCCAAAATGAAGGGAATCATTGCCAGGTCATACAGCAATTATTTCCTTTGGAAAACAATAATCAACAGTATGTTTCTCTGCATTTTTTAATTCAAGCAACTAATGCTCAAGTAGTTTCTCTTCAAACATCCGTAGAAGAGATGTTAAGAGGTAAGTATCTAAATAGCTAAGGTGATTTGTTATTCAAACTGCAGATGCTAAAAGTGCTGCCAAATTACAGGAGGAATCAATCTAAGTTGATAGCATTATGTCTCAATGAACCTAAACTGGTTGAAGCTTCACGCAGAAGGAAAAACGTTTTCTGCAGGAAGGGATGGCACCCCAGCATGCACATGTGGTAGGTATTTGCCCAACCCATGACACAGGTATTAGTTCCCACCTTATTTTCACAAAACTGCAGAAAAAAAATAATTAAAGACACAAAAACATTACCTTATCACTGCCCAAACAGAAACTTTGCGGGCAGTAGTTCCCTTTCATGAGCATTGAGTGTAATCAGCTCTGAAGTTACATACTTTTGAAGAAGGTTAACAAATTTCAGCTTAGTCAACTTAATTGCAACTCAGTTAAAGCATATTATCACAGTATGTGGAAACAATCAACCACTCCCATTTTAAACAGTGCATGTATCTCTGCTTTTAAAGAATGCATTTCTAATTGTGGGTGATAAGTAATACAGAAAAGAGTTATGCCATTCATGAATTAGTAGTTTGCAGACTTATTATTCAATCCTGATAACAATGGTGTGGGAAAAGAGCAATGATAAGGCAAGTCTCAAATAACAGCTAATTATAAAGGTATTAATCATTAATATTACAGCATGTAAGCATACAAAGTGTATGATTTGTTGTTGCAGAATTACTGCTTAGGCTAAACTGTAATGTAAATTGTTTGTCCCTTGCAAGAACTGTTTGGCTAGAATTGATAGAGGTGTACAGCACTTCTGCACAAGGCCTGCATGCCTAAGTAGAATTGCATGGCAACAGGAGGAGGTAATTAGTGTCCAGATGAAAACAGGTAGCACTTACAATTATCTTGCTGTGTTCAAAGGAATATAAATGAGTCACACAGCAAGTGTGGAAGTGGACAGGTGGAGTAAAACTGTGTAGCAAAATGTAAACCTCAAGGCACTGAAAACACTCTCCAGTGGCACTGTAAAGCACATAGCATGATCCGACAAGAATAGAACATGTGAATGCAAACTGCTATACTTCACTGCATGTTCACTACCACATTCCTTAGCTGGATGGCCCCTTGCACCACAGAATGTAAAGTAACCATATATTATTTGTACCTGCACTGTAATGGTGGCTGTATATATGGATACTTATCAAAAAATGAATATTGTTGTAAGCACTTAGGACATAGGGAGAGTGGGTACTTACCAGCACTTACAGGAATAGGTGTGGCAAACATCAGTCCATCACATGAATGCTGTCAGGGGAGACAAAATCACATATTACAGTATTGTTAGTGAGTTACAGACATGCTATATCATGCTACGGCAAAATCACAATCCATAGTTGTAACTTATAGACCAGTCATCCATGGGGGGATGGGGGATGTTGTTTCACCTGGGTGCTACAGGCCTACAAAATCACATGAGTTTTTGGTGTCCATGTTGGGGGATGAAAATTCTGGGATTATCTGTAGTGGAGTGGACACGGACATAAGCAAGGGCCCATTCCCTCCATATGTGTTGGTGGATAATGCACCAGGTTAGTACCTCTTACACAAGATTGCTGTACAGCTGTACTACACACAGACATACCTCTCAACCTTTCAGAGCAGGAAATCTGATCAAAACCATAAATAAAGGTGGGACAAAGGCCCATTAACAGGGACAATTTTAAATATTACTCCTACAAACTTAGAAAGGTGATAGAATAACAAGTTTTGTATTGGCATGAATTTTCTGAGGGGTATGAAGTCTGAATCTCAAATGTATGTCATTATATTCTGACTTCAATCCTAAATGATTTGCCAGAAAAACAAAATTTTATTGAGGAAACCGACTAAAAATATGAGTCTGAAATCTGGACATTCTGCAGCAATCTGTATAATTGAGAGGTATGCACACAGACAGACTCTGTTCACTGACTATTGTTTATGCATTATTTCAGGTTCATTCGTTATCTAGCCATGTTAAGATGGGTGCAGGGGAAGGCTGTTTTTATGTACATTTTACAAAGACACCCTTAAAATGCTTGCAACAGTGGAATAATTTTGGCACATACGTTGCTCATTCTTATGTGGTTTGTTGTGTATTCACAGGACAAAGCATGGTTATAGTGACACTTGCAGAGGTTGTGATATATCACCAGTCTCATGTTGACACCTCTTTTTGGACTGATGAAGATGATGAGACACACATACCTGAGTTACATTTTGATGAAACAGGGGCACTACCTATGTCCACCTTGGATGTGGATACTTCCTCAATACATACTGAATGTAATACCTTCCCACTCAATAACATGAAATTGTACCGTGTGAGCATTTATCATACAAAGTGCAGAGGAAGCTCTCATGAATCCAAGATTGATCAAAGCACCCTCTGATGCCGTGACAATGGATTCACACCCTGTGGTTAAACTGGGTATACCTACAGTTTTGCAACTCTCCAGGAGTGTCTGTCTTCTTCATATGTTCCTAGTTACCTTTACATACAGGAGGTACTCTGGGTCAATCAGCAGATGTGTCTCAATACACTCCAGTCACAGTGTTTCGAGTCCAGTCCAGCATGGAGCTCTTTGTTTATTTATGTGGCATCCATGAGGACATGGATGCCAGTGACACAATTGTGACATCCCCTCTCTGGGCCAGTAATCAAGAAGCCTGAATCCTCACCACTGACACTGTAGAGGGACATTCACTTGGAATAAAAATGGATACACTAGTATGTACAGAAACATCTCTCTGCATCAAGCACAATTTCTATTAAGAGCACGCAGAGAACACATTTAGTCTGTGGTCTGGATTTCTCTCTCTGTCTCCCACCAATTCCCCAGCAAGACTTCCCACTGGCACAGCTATAGAGCTAAGTCCTCAGCTGAGTGTCCAAGTCACTTTCTGCAACATCCTCTCTGTGAAACCAGTGCTTTGTGTCCCTGCTCCAAACAGCTGTTACACACACTCTTTGAGATTTGATTTTCACACACACACACACACACACACACACACACACACACACACACACACACACACACACACACACACACACAGACACACCTAGGAAAGGCTGGCACAGCTTTACTAGCTACACCCCCTTCTTCCCAGAGTATAAGGTAGTTACACCGCCACCAGACACTACAAAGCCAGCAACTCTAAGGATCTTGCAAGGGTACCCAATTATACTGAGTGAAATTAATATTAATAGAACCAGTATTTTGACCAACAGCAAAGCTTTCAGGAGTGGTCAGAGTTGTCACCAAATATATATATATATATATATATATATATATATATATATATATATATATATATACTCATATAAATTAAAATATTCTGTAAAAGACCAGACACAATGAAAATTTTAAGTATATTTAATAATAAATAATAAAAGAACATGAACATATGGAATATCTATTTACAATAAACACAAGAGTTTTAATCACAGGAAAATTTTAAATAACACAGATGAATAGATTCACACAGATACAGAAAAATAGTACTTAACTAATTTCACTATATTTTCTTGACTGATCTATAGAATTACTACTCCCTGTTTTACTTACTAGAGCAAGGTAAGATGAAGTAGGTGACAGGTCCTTCCTTGTCATGTTCCAGAAACAGAGTGCCTTGAGCCTTCTCTCCCATCTGGCATTAAAACATAATTTTTGTCCTAGATTACAGGATGATATCACATACATCTGCTCATCTGACTTCAGTTTTCTACACTACCCCCATCACTAGAAGCTGCCAGGATTTAGTACATATGTGTTACAATACATATTCTGAGCTTTGCTAAAGTTTATTGTAGTATCTGGAAGCTGTAAAATAATTTAAACACTTCGGCTATTCCTACAGTGACTAACAAGCCATACTTCTTACAGACATTGTGTCTCTGGCTTCATTCAGAACTGTGAGATAACATATTTATGGCCTAAGCCCAGTAATTTAATTTCAGAATATTTTTCAAAGTCAGGTGGATTGAGATTAACATCTTCTTTTCCAGTATCCTCTGTTAAAACATATACATTTAATCAGTTACAATACTGTCATGACCCACTGTTGGTACAATTTTTTAACACAAGCAACTTTACAAATACATTTTCAACACATTACCAGTACAAATCAGTTTGATATACAAATGACATATAACCGTTTACAAAATTCCAGCTAGCTTTGCTGGCATATGTTACACATTCACTGCCCTACTTCTCCTGGTATAGCTGGCAATACCTCTCATCATCACAACAATAATGATTGGTGTGAGGAATGAACAGGCCAATAAATCCCAGAGTGTTGATAGCTAGCATGCATCAGGTTCCCCGTGAAGGACCGCCTATACCACCACTGCACTCATTGACAGTGTTGGCTGAGTTTAGGGGAGGAAGTGTACTGGGGTCGTGGCTTCACCTTCATTGTACACAGACCATGCTTCATCACTCCTCATTGCAGGAGACGATGACTCATGCCCACCATTGCAGGACACCTTATATGTAAGTCTCATTCAGGTTACAGTTCTAGTGTCGCACATCTTCTCTGTCATAGGAAACCACAAATCCTAATATAGCAACAGAGAGTAGTGCCACAGATCATGCTCATGTGGTAGCACCTCCATTACAGGACATGATATAGGACTCAGAATACCTGTTACCTCAAGAATCCCATCTCAGAATCCTGTTATATGCTCCCCAGTCAATTGTGTGTGTGTGTGTGTGTGTGTGTGTGTGTGTGTGTGTGTGTGTGTATGTGTGTGTCTGTGTGTGTGTGTGTAAGCAACAGTATGTCCCTAGCTACCTGCACATGTGATCCACATGCAGAAGCATTATACTGAGGAACTTGCTGGTGACTGACTCCATCCTGTGCAGTAAGTGAGGGAATATCTGGTCCACAAAGTGGCTCAAACATGCACGATTAGCATATACTCTCATGTCCAATGCATGCAATTTGTTTTTTGTTCAGTCGCACTTGTTAATACACCCTGCTGCCTGCCAGGCATAAGTTCTCTAAGATCTAGTGGCCTTTTTATTCCTCATACGGTGAGAGCTGTTCCCAGTCCATTTATTCTCTATGAGGTGAGAGTTGATTGTGGAGCTGTCATCCCATCAGCCTTCTGGGTATTTCATGGATGCGAATCACAATCCTTGGTGGTAACATGGTCTCAGCATCACTGCAGAGGTACTGTCTATTCCTCCTACTATAGAGATGTGTCCACTCTTTGACAAACCAGCAAGGACAACTGCACTGGCTTGGGTGAACCCATCCAAATCCCTCCAGCACAACTTGTTCTCAGGTAAGCAGCCTTCACTACTCCCCTGGAGTACAAGATCATCACAGTGGGAGGAACCACCACAATTTTTGTCTTGCCCACTCTTCCCCAGCTCTTCTATCTTCTCAAGCCTCTACTTGATATTAGGTCATTAAGGCCATGGTCAGGGTTTTATCCTTTTGCCCCACAGAGCTGAGGATTCTGAGTGCATCATGTTTGATCTGTGTGACTGTGTGCTAAGGTCATACATATAGACTAAATGTTGCCACTTCACCTGTTGCTGTCTTGGAAGGATGTTTATGTGGCTGAAAATTGTTGCTATTCAACTATTCCCTCTTTGTATAATGGCATCGATGTCTCATCCCTGCTGTGCATGTGTTTGCTGAATCTGACCATAATTACATCTGTCTTTGTACTGCTCTGGCTGTCTCCTCACCACAATATTATGAAGCATGAAAAATAAGATCATCTTGCATTCTGTCGATGGATCATATGGGACTTCGACCCCCCAAAACCTGTTAATGCAATGGAAGTGGGCTTTGACTGGGCTAAACACATACTTTATGATTCTGTGGGTTTGTGTGTGCATGGTGTTATAATGGATTTCTGCCATACTCTGTAAGTTCTGCACATGTGTTATAAGTCAAGGTGCTAGCAAAGTATTCAACATCATGTGGAATACAGTATGACCATGTAGTGGTTTACTACCCATGAACTCACAAGTTGTGTAGTGGCGAAGTTTCAGATTAGCACAGTGCCTGCAATAAACAACTAAATGGCTCAGACCTGTAGCTGGCTTATTTGGTGCCTGGTGCCATTTCCTGATCTGGCATCCCACAATGTTATGTTGAGGCACAAAAAGAAGAAAAAAAGTTGTGTGCTATTATGTAGGCCATCCTCCTTCCTAAGGAGGAGTGCTAGGTTCTAATTCCTTCCCATTTTACCACCTGCCATACCATTTACGTGAGGAACAAAAATTTGAAAAAAAATTGTTCTGACGATCAAATTTCTTGACAACTTGCTCCTGAGGCTGCTGCCCCCTTTGCCCCACCCTAACTACACTTCTAAAATGACTCTGTGACACTTCTGCATGCAGAAAATGATGATATAGTTGAGATTTTGTGCCAGAGATGTGAATCATGTTAACTGGCTGGGTGCTATGCAAAAATGTTTTTGATCCCATGATTGTGACATACTACTTGGTATTTCTGTTCACAAACCTTTGTGACTGTGTGCCATGTGGATCTTTATTGCTATGTATGAAATCTATGGTACTGAGTTTATCAGGGAGGTGTGTGATATCATAAAAAGCATACATGGTGCTAACTCTCACTGATTACCTCTTTCTCTTTCCTGTGGTATGCTAGGAAATCATATATGATACACATGTAGAAACATTATTTTGAGGAAAATGCTGTGGATTCTAGAAGTGGGGCTCTGTAAAATATTCCACGTGTCTTCATTTTCCCCCTGAAAGCTCCTTGTAGCCAATGATGAAACAGCTGTGCATAGGAAGACAATGCATTCCTGTTGATTGCATGTGTTATTGATACATATCAACCAAGACCAGTACAGTGTTCCATTTACCTCTAAAGTGATGAACGATGACTTCAGTGAAGCTCTGATACACCAAACACTGTTAGCTGTGTTTACGCTTGCACTGGGTGGCATCATGCACATACCAGTGGGAACTAGCAGTAATAAGGGCTCTGGTATACTGCTGCCTTATGTCTGCTGTATCTCTGGGCATTTGTGGTTTATGCAGAGACAAAATCTTTAAGGTGGTTTGCCATTTTCGAGTCAGTCACACCTAGCTGCATGACTTTGTTAACATTCCATGCGTTTTAATATCATTAATCTTCATTTTACTACCCTGTTTCATTTGCACATTAATATGCAGTGATTTGCATCCATTGTCTGTTGTGCATTTGGGTTCACAGCACTAGAGCTCAACATGAGACTATGAATAATTACTACACAGCAAGTCTGCTTGTGTCTAATTCCAGCAGAAGAGTTCAATGTGAGCTGCTCAACTCATTTATAAATCCCTGGGGCCAGATTCACGAAGGCTTGCACGGAGTCTAAGAGTAGAGTAAGACTCCATGCAGCCAACATGTCTTCCGAGCGATCCAGGAACAGCCGGCAGGGGCGTGTAAGAGAGCTCCTAAAACTCCTCTTACACGGACAGGGCTAGGATATGCAAATTACCTCATTTGCTGCTGAAAGGCATGCAAATGAGTTAAAATTGTGATTCAGGAAACCCTAACCTGTCCGAGTAAGAGTAGTGTTATTTGCAGAAATGTATTCCGATGACAACTGAGTACGTTTCTGCAAATAGCAAAACGGAGCTGTGACAGCTTGAAAAAAAGGATGCATCCAGTCGAGGAAGCATGCCAATGGCCAAAAATATGGCCATTGGCAATGTCCACCAATGCAAAAATAAAATAAATTGAAATAATTTTTTTTCCAGATTGCCGATGTTTAAGCGTAGCTCAGTGCCGCGCAAATGCGGTGCGCTGTAAAAACCAGAAAACCAATAATTAAAATGCAGAAATGTGGATTTTATAGGAATCCCTAATATACAATGCAAGGGAATGGCAATCCAAAGACAACATGGCTACCGAGTAGTGGTTGCTAAGGGGGGAAGCTCAGACTAAGAGTTGTAACCAAGCATTAGTAGTCAATCCTATGCAAATGAGGGTAAGGATAGTGAATCACAAGTTTACATAGCAAAAGAACACAGTCAGTGTAGTGTAGGAGTAGGATAAGGGGTGTAACAGAGTAGAAGATAGGTGACATCATAAGGGGGGTATGTCTGAGAGAAATGAAGCTCATTGGAGTAGAGTGGCATGTGTCTGCTGTCAGATACTAATCACTGGAAGAGGTGTGTCAACAGGTACCCTAGCTAAAGGCAAGAAATTGAAGGTGTATGCCATGAACAACACCAAAGTTTCTTGTAGAAATGCCTGCACCGTGTATGCGCGCGTGTGCGCGCCTGTAAAACCGAGTAAGCATGTGTGCACTCGTGTGCACCTGTGTGCACGCGTTTAAGCCGGAGTAAGCAAGTGTAAGGATTCTGAAACCTGTGTAAGTGCGTTTGTGCCTGTGTGCATGCGTGTTAGCAAGAATAAGCAAGTTGTAGTCCATGTAAGCACGTGTGCACACGTGTGAGCTGGTGTGCACGTGTTTGCGCTTGTGTGTGCGGCGCTGCCCCCCTGAGGAAACAGAAAGGGAAAAGGAAGCACAACAAATAGTAGGAAGTTAACCAGGGAGTACTAGCAGAGCTAGCAGGTGAAAACAATCAGAATCAGGCAATTACACAGGCAGTACACTAGCCCAGCCCAGCCCTTAAAAGTCAGCAAACAACTTTCCAGTATGTTTTTCTCAGATACACTGCAACACTGCAGTAAGCTAATAGAAGTGAAAACTGAAAAAGCTTTACTGAGACACAGAAATGTTAGGGGCTGCCATTGCTGTTTTAAGGCGACATATGCAACATGCTGAGGGTGGTGACAATGCGAATGCTGCTGAGCAACCCACATGAGGAGATGGAGAAGAGTGTACAGGCCTAGCGTAACCTACCAGGGGCTACATGAGCTGGAGATAGTGGAGCGCTATAGAGTGGACAGAGACCTCATGCAGCAAATTGTTGAGCTGTGCAAGCCATGCCTCACACACAGCACCAACAGAGGGGAACCCATCCCAGTGGAAACCAAGGTATGTGTTGTCCTAAGAATATTAGCAACAGGTACCTTCCAGAGACCAACTGGCAATATGATGGGGATTTCACAGGCATCAGCATCCAGGGTACTGCACCAGTTCCTGAATGCCATGTCAGCACATGTCGGTGATCAGGTATATTTCCCCAATTCCGGTGAGGTATTGGCCAGCAATATGCATCTCTTCCAGCAAATAGCGGAATACCCTGACGTAGTGGGTGCAATAGACTGCACGCACATTCACATCAAAGCACCAGCCAGTGAGCAGGGTAGGGTCTACTATAACCACAAGGGTTACCCCTCCATCAACTTCCAGGTCATGTGTGATGTCCAGGGCATAATAATGAATGTGTGTGCTGGCTGCCCTGGAAGCTACCATGACTCCCATATCTGGCATCTGACAAAGCTGTACCAGACATTTGCCAGTGGGGACATCCCTCATGGTCACCTAGTGGGGGATGCTGGATATGCACTTGAGCTGTGGCTGATGACACCCATCAGAAATGCACACACACCTGAACAGGAATGCCATAATGAGGCACATGTACAAACACGAAATGTAATTGAGCGTGTGTTTGGGCTGCTGCTCAAATCACTGTTCCGGTGCCTGGACACATCTGGTGGAGCGTTGCAGTACTCACCAACTACATGTACCCAAATAGTCATGGTATGTGCTATGCTACACAATATGATCCTGCAAAAACAGCTGCAGCAGGAGCAGCATAGGGCCGGCCACAGCAGCCCCCCACCATTGCAAAGGCCATCACAGGCAGAGCATGACTCGAAGGAGGAACAACCTGAACCTGCCCCAGTAGGCAGAAGGAGGCATGCCCAGTATGCTTTGGCCTTGGCAAAGAGGCAACGCATAGCATATACACTGGCTCAGTAGGAACCCTGGAAATGATACCTCTCTCCGACTCGCACATATAGTAAAAGGGATGCCTAACTTGACACTACCTGTTAACAAACATGTATAGGGAGTGTAAAATGTGCATCTGACATAGGCAGCCCTGCAGCACCACCTGAGACATGATTGCTATGTGTTAAGCAATATAAAGCACTGCTAAACAGCTCTCACCACTATTTAGTATATGTAAACAAAATTGCACATACTAAGTAGCACAACTACAGGCAATGTTGAGCAATATTGTGCACTGTTCAGCAATGTTGGTCAACACTGAGCAATGTTGTGCAAGTCTGGTCAAATGTGGGCATAGTTCAGCAAAAGCAGGTTAACATGTTCATATTTCCTTCACTTTTCTTGAAGCAGTCTGTTCTGGCATGTATGAAAATATGAAGCAGTGACAGTCCTTGAACCCAGGATACAGTGCACTATAGTCATAGTACAGAACCACTAAACCATGACAGTATGTCAATGGTCAGCTTGTATGAAAAAATGTTGATAAGTCAATGCAAAGTATCTCATGGAAACCTTGCAGGCATAGCATAATCCCTGTTGAGTTAAGACACAAAGGTGTGGCCTGCAGTAAGAATAGAACCTGATATTCAACACACATATAGTATAATTGTTAATATTGTAATGTTCACACACATCAACAAATGTAGTGGACCTCAGACAGCAACATACTGCAAGGTCACACTGGGCATGCTCACACACTTGAATATATGAGACAAATGTCAGGCAAGAAAACACTGAAAGTCTGAACTGGGCATGCTCATACACTTAGGGCAAGTTTGAGTACAGCAGTGGGCCACACATATCCGTCAGTTGCATGTGTCAACCCAGGAACCTCACACTATTCACCAATCCGCCATATGCACACAGTGATATGACAACAGACACATATATAATATAGTGAAATCCTGTCATAATCAAATATGTTATGCAGATACCTAGGTTGTTCATAGAAAGTGGTAAAGCAAAGAAGAAACAAAACCTGCAATCTGTACCATCACTGAACAATGTGCATCCCAAACATTAGCATAGGTTCAGAGGTTGACACTAGGCTATCTGCCCTAGGGTATGTAGAAGCCTAGCCACAGTGTGCTTGTATTTTGCAACCCCCGCTAGAGCAGTAGGCTGTGCCTGTGAATAGTAGGTCACACAAGATATCTCACATATGTTCATTTCATTCTGTCTCTGTCTAGCAGGGACCCATAACATATCCCAGGGCTAAACATATGATCACCCATCCACCTGTGAAGATGTCACCTGTAGGTGGTCAGTGTGGATCTGTGCGCATGTGGGACTGTGATCACATTCCCGAGTGAGTGGAGCCTCTGTGATGGGAATCTGCCCCTCCAGCATGTCCTATTAACATTATTGCTGATGTACCTGTCCCTGGAGCGTGTAGCTGTAAGGGACTTTGATATCCTGATGTGGAGCCTGTCCATCAATGCTGTGATGGACGTGGCTTCAAGCAAAAGGCACAGACTGCAACCATGTAGGCAGTAAGCAACTGAGGAGAGCTGGGGTCACCACAGCCAAACTGTGCATATCATCTGTGTGAGTCTCTAGATCCACTTGGTTATGTACATTTGTGTACATTCCAGTTGCTGCAGGTGTTGGGTAAGGTACATCCGAAATGGGGCATTGTATCCAAGCATGTGCCTGATGAGTATAGGGTCACGATGACCTCACCTTATCTGGATGTAAAACCCTATGGGATAAGGTGGGCTAAATAGAAGGTGTGTCCAACAACATTGGCAACGTGAATGTCAAAGGCGAGAGTACTAAGTATTCATGTCCCCAAATCACAAATCACACACACTGTACGTGATGTATCATCACCTATGTGGTAATGTGTGGGCACGATGTTACTACCAAAGGTGATGACTATGCATCTAAAGGAAGGTAGCTGTAGGACATGGCTCTGGCACCAGTCATCCATCTCTGTGAGACCCTTTCTGAGGATGCTTGCACCAGCTGGGGAGTCAATTATGGCACACAGTTTGCAGTCATCTGCAAACATGGTCAGCCATATTCCTCCTGTGTTAGCCAGTACATCTCAGAAATATATACAGAACAAGAGAGCTCCCAGGACTGAGCCCTGTGGGATGCCACATGTAACTGGTGTATAGTCAGACATGGCACCTGCAATACTGACCATGTGGGTGCTATCCATGATCCAGTTAGCAATCCATTTTGTGACATATATGTAGATATTGAATTCGGTGATCTAATGTATAAAGGCAGAGTGGGGTATTGTGTTGAACTGGTGTGCGAGCTCCAGGTAGGCTGTGTGGACAACCCTCTGTACGTCTATGGACCTATTAACTGTTTAAAGACATCAAACAGGTGCAAGAGCCAAGATCTGCCCACAACAAACCCAAATTGTGTAGGATCCAGTGTCTGTAGGTTCACAATGTCTATGTGTATGTGTTCCATGATGATACACTCCATAGCTTAGCAGACCAGGATAGTTAGGCATATATTGTGATATTGTCCAGGGTCCCTTGTGGCACCAGCACTGTGGAGCAGGTACACCATAGCTGTACGCCATTCCATTGGTACATATCCTGTAGTAACTCTGATATTGAACAGTGACATAATGTGAGTGTGAAGTTCGTCATGAATCTCATGTAAGCCACAGTCCGGGACACCATCTGGTCCCATTGATGCTGTGTCATCTGCTATGGAGAGGGCAGCACTCACCTGTTCACCTGTGATGTCAGGGAGGCTACAACCTGTTGGGATGGACATGTGCACTGCAGGGGGGATGGTGGGGAAACATTCCCACTGAACCTGTTGTCCAGGATGTTTGCAATGTCAGTGGGTTCACTGTATCTTTTGTAATTATGCAGTTACTCACAGCATATCTGTGAGTTCCCACCCAGGTTGCTGACATAACTAAATAAGGCTTTGTGATTGTCCATAGTGTCTGTTGCAAGTGTCCGTTAGAAGTTGGCCTTAGATGAATCAACAAGTGATCGTAGCTATACCATAGTACTGATCAGAGATGCCTTCCTGATTGTGATTGTGCTCTATAATGTAGTAGCCTCCTCCTGTCCTTGCATAGCTCATTAATGGCCGTGGTCCACCAAACAGGTCCCCTGCCTTTGGAGGAGTGAGTCTTGTAGTTATCTGGGATAGCATGATCCATGCATTCCAGTAGTTGTCCATAGAATGGGCTTGTAAAGGATTAAGTGTTCTGAGTCGTAATTAACACTGTCCCAGGGTCTTTGAGGGATACCACCTCGGTTTGTATAAGTGTGACATTTGCTCATGAGAAGTACGTCACTGAGATCACCTAGGATGTGTGTGTGTGTATGGGATATATATGTCCAGTGAGATGAATGTATGTTCTGACCTTAACAATGAGGGGTATACCTCTGGTGTGGAACATAGAGTCCCCATGTTGGTGATGATCAGATCCCACATGTTTTAACCCCCTGTGGTTGTGGTGACCAGGTCTGCCATAGCATTTGAGTGTAACAATTTTAGCAAATGTTGTGCGAGGGTGTCAGTGCTTGAGTAGTATTCCCAGTCAATGTTTGTGTATTTGAAGTCACACAATATAATGGTGTTTGGAGAGACCTTCACATTCCCCAGTGTTCCCAGGAATAACGAGTGTTGTTCATGAGTTGGGAGTGTGGTCTGTAGCAGTCTACAAAGTGAAATGAAGTTTGGCCCACTGTCAGTTGCACATGTACATTCCCCGATGCTTTGTGCAGTGCTACCAACCCGGAGGTGTGTGTATGAATGATGTATATGGATACCCCCCCCCCCTATTGTTGTTGTCCGGTCCGAGTCTTGTGTCCGAAAACCATGGTATGAAGTAAAACCTGGTAGTGCTGGTGTGCTTTTGTGAGCCGGAACCAGGTGTCTGTTACTGCACATATATCGACAGACTCCATACTGATGTGAGTCCTGAGTGCATGCATTCTGAGGGTTAGACATCAGTTGTTGAGCAGCATCACTCCATTTCCTTTACCCTGTAACATCTATGGCTGTGGTTTTGTCTTCTGAGCCTCGCTTCAAACAGCCACTATGGGTGTGGCAAGAGCCTAAGCCAGTCTGTGAAAGCCTAGGTGTGACAGGTACATGGCGTCCATAGCGAATGTATGTGGCATGTTGAGCATGTAATCCCAGGCTGACAGACACTGGATCCCCTTTGAATGACAACAATATGTTAGGCAACTGTTAAAAGTGATCAGTTTGTATGTATACTGTGACATAGTACTTGGTGAGGGTAAGATGCTACACAAGGTCAGGGTCATACTGGTCTGGGCTACAAGATCAGAGAGCTCCTCTATGTCTCTTGTCATGTAGCCCAGGGAGGAACGTCTGAGTGTTTACCACACACCAGCATGGTCAATGATGGAGCCATATTTGTACTTGCAGTGGACTGACAAGAGTGCATGTGTCATGTGGCAGATCCTGGCACCCGACACACAGCACAAAGTGACCTTCTCCTTGTTCAGCCTAGTGAGTGGGATGTCAGTGTGACTGACAATTACAGTCACCTAATACAAGTGTATGAGATGTGTTGTGTAGGCCTAAGGGCAGTCACTGTGTGGCACAATGACTTTGTGAACTATGTGATATGTGTGTATGGTTGTGGGTTAGCAGTTGTTTCTGTGTCTGCTTTGGATGTCTCTGCTGCTTAGGCAGAGTATATTTAGATGCTCCGAGTATGTCTTTGTGTGTCAATGTATATGGTTTGCTGTTGTCAAAAGTCCATGTGAGACTGGATTTGTGGTGTGTGTGGTTACCTTCATCACCTGATAGACTGTGCCAGTCATGGCTTGGGAGAGCTCAGCCTCCTGTCTGTCTATACAGTTGCACCTCTCACGTATATCTGAGTTTGTTGGTAAGAGGACAGTGTTCTCTGTGTACATAAGGCAGTTGTAACAATGCGTCAAAAAGCCAATATGCACCAGCTGGACTGGAGAGTACACACAAAACCGACCTTTGGACATGCCAGGATATAATGATGACATACACTGTTGACTGATCACCAAGGATCAGTAATGTGTGAAGGGTGTAAAAGAGTATAACAGGGGTTTAGTTTTCAGGTTTGTTGTTGCTTTGGAAAGATAATCTGCAAAGGAGTACAGACAGAAACATTACACCTCCTTCAGCTATGTCAGAAATAGCAATGTACAGTCATATATGTCCTGAGTCAGGGTCAACTGTACCTGACTGACAATGTCGACATCCTGTCAGACAGGCCCATACATATATACCCACCTCCCAGTGACAAAAGGCCCTATCATCATACCAGGAGATATCAGATGTAGAATGTGTAAACTGCTCCTACCAAAGCCAAATGAATCCCATCACGTCGATAACATTGTTTCCCCATATGTGTCATAAGTGAACAACAGAACAAACAGACTCTGCACCTGAACATTCTGTTGAGCCTCACACTCTCTACAGGACCTTACACTGTTGAATGTGTTACAGCAACATATGGTACACCCCACAAGTGTTGTTGCACAACAGACCATGGGAACTATAGTCCTATAAGCCTATGAAGTCCGAACTGCTAGTCCATGGAGTCCATCATGATTGCAGTCAGGAACAGAGCTATTGTAATCCGACAAACACACAACCCAAACGTCTATGGTATGTTAATGAGCACATCATGTTCCCCAAACCTGCTAGATTTCTTGCAAGGCAGCCACCCAGGACATACATCACTGAAAGGAGCAACACAGGTCCCACATAGACTTTCCCCCGGATTCACAAATCCTCCGTCTAAGACTTAATAAGTCTTACTCGGAGGCTGCAGTTGAATGGTATGACACCATCGTGCCATGAATATTCACGAGGGCATGCTGACTCAACCGTAAGTCTTACACGGACCATGTAAGAAAGCAGGGGGCATGTCGGACTGCCGAGCAGTCTAAATGTCCATGCCCCTGCAAGTGTTTCAAAAGTAAAAAAAGCACACACACAAGAGCGAGTCCGCTCAAATGTCCCTGCACCCAACACTACACTCCCTGATATTGTAAACCCCTATAATAGTTCTAAAATGTAAAATATAAAATATATTTATTTAAATTCCCAAAATAGCTGCCCGTATTTGCGAGTGTGTGCGCAGGTGTACCCATTGCTTAGCTGCAGTTAGCAATTCAGACCTGGAAGAGCAAAAGAAAGAATGTTTATGCAAATCACACCAAATGGTAGCAGCATAATGGTAGAGCGTTCGCACAAAGAAGAAACATTCATGGTTCGAGTCCCACCACTCCCCTTCGCATTTATGTTTTAAATCAGTATATGAAATAATACCTGACAAATATGTTTAAACATTACTAAAGAGCAGTGAAATGGCCAATGTATCAGTGAAGAAAACAAATATTTTAAAGGATCCTGATATAAAATTGCCTGCAGTTAAGCAGCGCTTCACCCAGCGCAATAGTCGCCCATAGTTTAATAGCACTTTACCTAGCGCAATAGAGGTGCCCACAGTTTAACAGTACTTTACCCAGTGCAATAGAGTTGCCAATAGTTTAATAACACTTTACCCAGCACAATGTGTTTGCGCAGACATGTGCGCCGTGCCAACCAGAGCACCGAGGAGCAACATAAAGCAAAGTTGCTTAAATGCAGCCACACCCCCTAGCCTGTCTGGACAGTATGAAAATAAAATGAATGACAAGTTTTGAACCCAGGACTCTGTGCATCAAAAGCAAAGTACAGAACCACTAAGCCATGACAGCATAGGAGAACCATCCACTGTTAACATTCATATACTTACGAATGATAGTTTAACCATTACTAAGCAGGTCTGCAGTCAGCTGAGAATTTTACAAAATGGCCAATCACATAAAAGTGTGGGAAATGCGGCATATTTAAGCCCCCACAGGTGTGAATACACGCCATAACTGATTGTAGCTCACATCTGTAGTTAGAATGTCTGGTGTCGGAGAGGGAACACGCTTCCGAGCGTAACGTTGGGGCATCGAGGAGTCCAAATACATGGTTTGGCTCCTTGTCCACCATCACGAATCAAGACTCCTGCAGGGCTAGTTTCAAGGGACGGAGTACAAGGCAGAGGTTTGGAACCGGTTAGCTCGTGACCTCACCAGTGCCACAGGCATTCCTCGGACTGGTGAGCAGGTCCGACACCACCATGCAGACCTGAAGAGATGAAAGCAGGACCGCCTGAACCAATGGATACAGGAGGCCCATCGGATGCGTGATGCCCGACAACTGAGTATGTAGCCATGGAATGCAGTATGTAAGAATTGATAATTGAGTATGTATAATGGATAGGTATGTCTTAATATCCCTTCCTTTACTTTACAGCTGCAGGTGACCGTGCTACGAATCAGCAAGCCTATGCTGATAAGCTGCTAAGGCTGCGCCACCAGGCAGGTTAGTGATTATTTTGCATGTATTGTTATATAAAATATGGGAGAGAGCATGAAAGAAAGTGTTGTAGTCCAATAATACAGCCATAAAATTGCCTGAATAAGTCCTCTGCATGTACTGTCAGATAAAAACGGCAGAGAGGCAGAAGAAGAGTGTAGTAACCCATTAAGAAAGGTAACATATGTCTGGAATAATATCTCTGCAGGCACTGTCAAATAAAATAAGTGAGTGAGCCTGAAAAAAGAGTGTGCAAACCTATTAATAAAGGTATAATATGTCTTGAACATGTCTGCCATATACACTGTTAAAACAAATAAAGGAGTGAGCCTGTGGAAAAGTGTGTAATGTCATTAATAAAGGTCTAAAACCCTGTGTCACAGAGTCTGAAATGTTGTTGTACCCTTGCATTATACAAACAGTACTGTTTGAAAAGGTACTGGCAACCCAGAGTTGTGCAGTCCCATATAAAGTGGGTGATGGAAGTGCTAGTAGCTGTGAAACATATATACAGTCCTCAACAGTCAGTTACTGGCTGGCATGCATAAGTAAATCTTGCACACTAGTAGCATGCTAATATGTTCCCCAGAAAAGTGAGTGTGCTTCAATAAATGCAGAGTTCTGTACAAATTGAAGTGAAAATGTCATGTGAAAACATCCAGATATGTAGATAAAGAAATATCTGCTCTGGTGCCCAGCCCGGGCTCCCCTCCTCCGTTGGTCCTGTGCCACCTTCGGGTGGAAGTGCTGCAAGGGATGGGTTTCGTCCCCCCCTTGCAAGCATGGGCGGAGAAGGGCCACCTGGCACCCTTCAAAGGGTCCGGGCTGTGGTGCATAGGGAGATCCAGCGTTCAGTCGCTGATCCCCTACGCCAGCTTGAGGCGAGAGTGGCGCATCCCTCGGGTGAGCCTGCCAATCCTACTCAGCCCCCAGCACAGCCATCCACAGGGCTGTGAAGGTGCAGTGGTGACTGCCCATGGGTGGGGATCTCAATTCCACTGTTACCATCTGTGGGCTCATGGGCTTGCGATTTCCAAACAACCTTCCCCATCAATTGTGTTCACCCACCCCATGTGTCAAATTCCGCCCCTGTATGCATCTTGTTTGTCTTGTCTGTTTACCTCCCCAACCTACCTCCCCACATATACCTACTTCCTCTACCTCACTTACCACTCTCACCTGAAAAAAAAAAAAAAGGGCAATCTGTACCCGAAAAAAAATTACGCCCCATACATAGCTTCCCATTTCACACACATGTCCATTAGACATGTACACCGATAATTCTAATTGGCAGTGCAACAAACTATGTTGTCCTCACCCCTCTCTCAGGGGTGGAAGGTTTCAAATCTCACTCCAAATTTTCAACATATGCACAGCTGTTGCTGTTAAAGAAATGGGCAGCTATGGGCCTTCCCTACACCCTTCCTGCACATCCTGAGCTTGTTTCCCTACTGTCTTTCCCTCTCTGTGCCCCCTTTTCACCACTTTCCTATCTCCCCATTTTCTTTTCTTTAAAATAAATTAGCGCAGGGGTTAGCGGGAGTAAGCATTCTTAAGCAGTAGTAAGCAGGATTAAGCGAGTGTGCGCATGTGTGCGCTTAGCTAAGCATAGCTAAGCATTGTGCAAACCTGCCTACAACTGCTTAAAAGTGCCTTAGTCACACTGTATGACAGGGCCCTTGTATTGCTCAGCAGCAAAATAAAATACACCTGTCAGTCTCGAAACCCAGACCTTGGGCTCACCAGTCTGCATGAAGTACCACTACACCACAGCAGATATACAATAACTTGGTGCTGAAAGAAGTATATCATGCATTACAATGAGTGAATGTAAAGGGAGAATAGGAATGGCATAACACAAATCATGTTCTGTGGCCCTTAACCAGCAAGTGTTGTGGAATTGCATGACATGACTGTGAAAAGAGAACCAGCCATGCTAGTAGGGAATAATGTTACAGTAGCACCTTACAAACCCCACACAGTATCAGAGCAGGATAAACACTGGCATATTTGAATAGGTCAGAGGCCAGACCCCCCCAACTGTGACTGGTTTACAGGGATGTCCCTGATTTGAAAACAGAAGTTAGCTATGCCCCTCAGACTCCCTGTGAAATGTAGTAACAGTAGGCAGAAATGTGGGGAATCCCACTTAATGATAAATGTTAATAAGTGAGAGTAGACACTGCTTGCATGTCAGAAAAGGTGTAGTAATACATATGCTCAGAATCCCCTAAAGTCGCAACTGCAAAATATCTGAAATATATCACAGGTGTATCCCACTGATATGTACCTTTCCCTGAAGCTGTTAAAATATATACCTGAGAGTATCTGAGGCCTGGAAGAGTCAGAAACACACAGGAATATCAGCCTGTCTGCTGTTACACACTCTGTGAATAGCTGTAGAATGAATTCCACAAGCATGCCCTTATGTAGGAGTACAACACTGAAATATCAAAGGATGTAGCCATGTACTGCTAGCAACCACCTGTGACAATGCCATTGCTCAGGTGCTGAAAAGACTGGTGTGGTGCACAGTCAATGAATACTAGGCTAACCTCTGACTACCATCTGGATATGTCCACACGTGGGAGCTACTCGGACAGATTACTAGCCTTTATAGACTTACAGGTACACAGCAACTCTGCACGTTCAGCAAGATAAACATCACACGATAATAAATAATGCACTCTGCAGTTCTGCACCCCTACCCAAAGGTACTATATACCCATGTAGTCAGGCACAAACAAGGGTGTAGGTAGGCATACACAGTAGTGAATTATGTCCAGTTGTCCTGAGCAGACTGTGCCAATGTCAACACAAACCACAAACTGTTCAGATGTGAGTAACGTACTAATGACAGTATAGCAGTTCACAAACAGTGCATGTGCCTGATATTCATAATTGGTAGTACAACATACTTAGTTGTCCTTAACCCTCTCTCAGGGGTGGAAGTTTTCAAATATCCCTCCTAATGTATTGCATATGCACAGCTGTTGCTGGTAAAGAAATGGGCAGCTATGGACCTTCTCCACACCCATCCTGTACATCCCGAGCTGGTTTCCCTACTGTCTTCCCCTCTTTGTGCACCCTTTATCACCACATTCCTATCTCCCCATTTACTTTTCTGTCAAAGAAATGAGTGCAGGGGTTAGCGGGAGTGAGCACTTGTAAACAGTATTAAGTGGGTTTGCACCAGTGTGCGTATGTGTGCGCTTAGCTTAGCATTGCCAAGATATAAGTTAAGCCAAGCTGAGCTTAGTAAAGCTAAAATAAAATAAACTAAGCTAAGCTTAGCCTAGCATCTCTAAGCATTGTGCAAACCTGCGCAAACCTGTGCAAACCCGCTTACAACTGCTTAAAAGTGCCTTATTCACTCTGTATGACAGGGCCCTTGTACTGCTCAGCAGCAAAATAAAATACCCTTGTCAGTCTCAAACCCCAGACCTTGGAATCACCTGTCTGCATGATGTACCACTAAGCCACAGCAGATATACAATAGCTTGGTGCTGAAAGAAATATAACATGCATTACAATGAGTGAATGTAAAGGGAAAATAGGAAAGCCATAGGAATACATTGCAATAACTACTGTTGTATGCCAGTTAATTCTCTAATTCAAAAAGAAAGTACATACTCCCATGTCTCCAGTGTTAACATTAGGAGGTGTGAGTAAACCTACACACTGAGAAGAGTGTACTGGAAGAAGCAACAGTCAGGTGTCAGTACAACATGCATTCCAATGGCTACAACCCAGCTGCAGATATGAGACATATACCAACCTTCTGACTGAGACAACAGTGTCCACAGCAAACAAGCATGGTCCCCACCTTGCAAAACTGAAAGGGCTATGCCTACCTAACCTATCATTTTATAGCAGTGTCCTGAAATCACAGTGAGAACTGCAATTACCACACAGCAGGCTGCATGCAATTACTATATGGTGGGCACCAACTAGTGCAGAGGCCATCACATGCACATGTGCAGATCCCTAGAAAAGCAGCCTGTATCTGCTGTCCACACATGCAATAATATCATTGCACCAACTGGGAGAGAGAGAGAGAGAGAGCGCAAGTGAGAGGGACAGACAGAGACAGACAGACAGACGGATACAAACAGGCAGTAGGAGACAGACACTGAAAAGAAAGACCAACACACAGAGGAAACCAAAACCAAAAAAAAAATAAGCAATAAACCTACAACAGACGGAGGTGGGGAATACAAAATTAAGGTATGCTACAGATATGTATTTGCTGACATCCGAATTATGTGTCTGAAGGGTACTCTACATACTGTGAATCATCCATATGTGGCAGCAGTCCGTATCTATATGTACATGCACATTTGCATAGACAAGGGACATACTGCAACTGTTAGTGAAGGCTGGACATATGTATGTTGTTGAAGGCTGCTATGTGCACATATGTAAGTAGGTGGTAGTGTGTGGCATTGCACACAGCTACCCAACAATTTCTCCATGGCAATAATTATGCATGGCATCAGTGCACACATACCTACTGCTGCCACATATGCATGTATCAGAGGATCTACAGTACTAACCATAACCATCTACTACCTGCTGGTAACTACAAACTGTTACATACCTGTATGTCCCTTCCAGGTCCGTCTGTGTATGTTTTTTTTTTTTTGGTACAGAAATGTACTGTTGTTTTTTTTTTTTTTTTTTTTTTTCCTGCTTGGGGTTGTTCACTATGTGGAACTTGCAATGTAATGATTGCATGTGGGGATAGCAAGTCTGCTTTTATAGGTATCTGCACATGTGCATGTGATGCCCTCTGCACCAATTGTTGCCCAGCATTTGGTAAATGCATACAGCCTGCTGAGTGGTAATTGCAGTACTCACTGCCATAGCAACCCAATGCTATAACTTGCTAAGGTATGTAGGCGTAGCCCTTTTAGATATCCAGAGTGGGGCTCATGCTTGTTTGCTGTGGACACTGTTGTGTATGTCAGAAGGTTGGTATACATCTTATAAATGAAGCTAGAGGTGTAGACAGTGATGTACATGTTGTACTCAGACCTGACTGTTGCCACTTCCAATACTGAGCTATCAGTGTAGAGTTTTACTCACCACTACAAATGCTTACACAACATTTATGTGACTATACTGGGAATATTAATGTACTGACTTCTGCAGGGTTTATGTGTTTTACTGTTGACATTAGCACATGGTTCGCAGGACAACTGGACAATTCCTGTACTGAGTATGCCTACCTACATACTTGGCAGACCCTAAACGCACAAGTATCTTTTAATTGGGGGGGAGGATGCTTACATACTGAGAGCATTATGCTTTAATGTGTGAATATTATCTTACTGGACTTGCAGGATTGGTGTGCACCTGTGGGTTTATCAGGGCAGGTTGTCTGTCTGCATGGTTCCCACCTGTGAACCTACCCAGATGGTAGCCAGAGGTTACACTGTCATTCTTTGTCTGTGCAACTCACAGGTGTTTTCAGCACTGTTACAATGGCAATGTTACAGTCAGTTGCTACCAGTACATGGCTACATCCATTGATATTTCTGTGTTATACTCCTACATAGGGGTATGCTTGGAGAGGTCCTAAGAAAGCTATTTGCAGAGTGTATAACAGCAGTATAGCCTATATGCCTGTGTGTTTGGGCCTCTGCCAGGCCTATGGAACAGTCAGATACATCTTTGCATGGTGTCATGGATAGGTAGTTGAAAGTGAGGTACATCTTACACATAATAGGGACAGTAGGTGTATACTTCAGTGAAGCAGTGCATATGGATTAGTACTCCTTTTATGACATACAAGCGGTGTCTACTGTTATTATTGTCAGTATTCATTGTGTAATAGCCCACCTTTCTGACTGACGTCAGTACTTTTCTGAGGGATTCTGAGGGACACAGCTAAAATATGTTTCCCAATCAGGGACATCCCTGGAAAGTTGACTGAGTTAGGAGGTATGGCCTCTGCCCTACTCAGATATGTCAGTGTTTGTGCTGCTATGATACTGTGTGGGGGTTGTAAAGGGCCTCTGCAACATTATTTTCTGCTTGATTGGCTGCTTCTCGCATCACACTCATGTAATGCAATCCCACAACAATTGCTGGTAAAGATCCACAGAACAGGCTTTGTGTCATGGCCTTCCTATTTTCCTTTACATTCACTCATTGTAATGCATGATATATTTTTTGCAGCACCAAGTTATTGTATATTTGTTGTGGCTTAGTGGTACTTCCTGCAATCTTATGTGTCCAAGGTCTGGGGTTTGACACTGATAAAGGTATTTTATTTTGCTGCTGAGCAGAGCAAGTGCCCTAACCTAGAGTGACTAAGGCACTTTTAAGCAGTTGTAAGCAGGTTTGCGTGGGTTTGCGTGATGCTTAGTGATGCTAGGCTTAGTGCACACATGCGCACACTCAATGAAACCCGCTTACTACTGCTTAAAAGTGCTTACTCCCGCTAACCCCCGCACTAATTTCTTTGAAAGAAAAGAAAATGGGGAGATAGGAAAGTGGTGAAAAAGGGGGCACAAAGAGGGAAAGACAGTAGGAAAACAAGCTCGGGATGTGCAGGACGGATGTAGGGAAGGTCCATAGCTGCCCATTTTTTTACCAGCAACAGCTGTGCATATGTTGCAAATTTGTAGTGAAATCTGAAACCTTCCACCCCTGAGAGAGGGGTGAGGACAACAAAGTTTGTTGTACTGCCAATTATAATTATCAGTTTACATGTCTAGCGGACATGTGTGCAAAATGGGCAGCTATGTATGGAGCGTAATTTTTTTGCGGGTACAGATTGCCCTTTTTTTTTTTTTTTTTTTTTTTTTCCAGGGGAGAGTGGAAAGTGAGATAGAGGAAGTAGGTATATTTGGGGAGGTAGGTAAACAGACAAGACAAACAAGACGCATACAGGGGCGGAGTATGACACATGGGGTGGGTGAGCACAATTGACGGGGATGGATGTTTGGAAATCGCAAGCCCATGAGTCCACAGATGGTAACAGTGGGAGTGAGATCCCCACACATGGGCAGTCACCACTGGACCTTCACAGACCCGAGGGTCACTGTGCTGGGGGCTGCGTAGGAGGGGCAGTCTCACCCGCGAGTCATGCCACTCCTGCCTCGAGCTAACGTAGGGGATCAGCGACCAAACGCTGGATCTCCCTATGCACCACAACACTGACCCTTCGGAGGGTGACAGGAGGCCCTTCTCCGCCCACACTTGCAGGGGGGGTGAGCCCCATCCCCTGCAGTACTTCCACCCAAAGGTGGCACAGGACCAACGGAGGAGGGTGGCCCGGGCTGGGCACCAGACCTGCTGGCACCAGGTACAACTGCCAGCTGAGGAGGGACAGGTGGGTCTTCTGGGACTAGCCTTCCCATACGTTCTGTGATTAGGTGTGTTTAATTACAACATAGACAACAGCATTCCATGTTAGTTGTAACAGCATGCAGTAATATTCCCATTAACCCAATACACCAGGGTTACAACAGTTGAACAGCAAGCATAACACATGCATGTATTGAACAATAGTGGACATTACAACAGCATGCAGGGATGATTGGTGGCAACAGGCCACCAAGATTGTGGTGTTTTAACAGGGGACATGCATCAAAGTAAATGCAGATTTTATTAACAATAGGACATATGTCCCAACAAATGTTATGAGATTAGACATACCCACTGAGGTGTGGAATTGCATTGTTTATGCACATGGAGTAGGGTATAAAAAGAAACCTCCATTAACATCTTATTAGTACTTTAACTGTACACTACATTCCATTTGACTGCAGGTGTATATCCCCTACATGTATTATTACACTAGGCAACATGCATTTGATTGCGTTATGGGTTTGGCAACTTCATTATATACCTGACCTATATCTGACATAGTAACTGTCCAAGATGCAGATGTTACTGCTACATACTTGTATTATATTTACTTGTTTATATATCTGCACATTTGGATGTGTTCACGTGCCTTTTTCACTTGATTTTCTACACAACCCTACTTTTCAGGTAGCACACTAACATTTCTGGGGAACACCTTGACAGGCTACTTGTGTGCCAGATTTACCTATGCATGTCAGCCATTTCACAACTGTTGAGGACTGTTACATACTTCACAGCTACTGGCACTTCCTTTATCCACTTTATATGGGACTGCACTACTGGGGGTTGTCAGCACTTAATACAACAGTAACATTTCTGCAATGCAAGGGTACAACAACATTTCTGAGTAACTGACATATACACACTGCAAGTATTATACCTTTCTTATTTACATTAAAACTCTTTTCTACAGGCTCTCTCCTTTATTTGACATTACACTGCATACAGTAGACCTATTCAAGACATATTATACCTTTATTGATAGGTTACAAGATTGTATTTCAGGCTCACTCACTTATTTTCTATGACAGTGCATGCAGAGATAGTATTCCAGACATGTTTTTGCTTTATTCATGGGTTACTACACTCTATTCCTGGCTAACTGACTTATGATATGTAACAGTACATGCAGAGGATTTATTCATGGAATTAATGTTTTATGCTTCACAGCTACTGCCACTTCCTTCATCCACTTCCTATGGGACTGCACAACTGTGGGTTGACAGCACCTAATACAACAGTACTATTTATTTATTGCAAGGGGACAACAACATTTCAAAGTAAGTGACACAGACACACTCCAAGTTTTATACCTTTATTAATTACATTGACCCCTCTTTTCTACAGGCTCTCTCCTTTACTTGATATTACAGTGCATACGGAAGATATATTCAGGACATGTTATACCTTTCTTGATAGGTTACAACACTCTTTTTCAGGCCTGCTCACTTATATGCTATGACAGTACATGCAGGGATAGTATTCCAGACTTATTTTACCTTGATTGGTGGGTTAGTACACTCTATTTCTGGCTCACTGATGTTTGTTATATAACAGTACATGCAGAGGATTTATTCAGGACATTTTATTGCTGTATTATTGGGCTAAAGCACTTTTGTCATGCTCACTCACATATATCATGTAACAATACATGCAGAATATTTACTAACCTGCCTGGTGGCACAGCCTTAGCAGCCTATCTGCATAGGCTTGCTGATTCATAGCATGAGCACCTGCAGCTGTGGAGTAAATTAAGGGATATTGAGACATACCTATCCATTATTTAAACTATATTAGCTTGTCTTACATACTGCATTCTATGGCTACCTATTTAGTAGTGGGGCATCATGCATATGACGGGCCTCCTGGATCAACTGGTTCAGAAGGTTCTGCTTCCATCTCTTTAGGTCTGCATGGTGGTGACAGACCTGCTCACCAGTCCAAGGGACACCTGTGACACTGGTGAGTTCATGAGCCAACCGGTTCCAAGCCTCTGCCTTATACTCTGTTCCTTGGAACTGGCCCTGCAGGAGTCGCGTCTCATGCCGATGGACTAGGAGTCAAGCCATGTATCTTGACTCCTCAATGCCCCAGCATTGCGCTCAAAAGCATGTACACTCTCCAGCACCAGACGAGTATTCCCACCTATGCAGCTTAAATATGCCGCATTTCCCACATGTTTCTGTGATTGGCCATTTTTGAATATTCTCAGCTGACTGCAGACCTGCTTAGCAATGGTTAATCTAACATTTATTACTATATATATGTTAACAGTGGATGCTTATCCTAAGCTGTCATGGCTTAGTGGTTCAGTACTTTGATTATGGTGCACAGTGTCCTGGGTTCAAACCTTATCATTGCTTTTTATTTTACTACTGTCCAGACAGGTTAGGGGGAGTGGTTGTGTTTAAGCAACTTTGCTCTACGTTGATCCACATTGGCCGATGGTGCACTGGTTGCCACAGCGCGCACCTCCGTGCAAACCGATTGCACTGGGTAAAGCGCTATTTAGCTATGGGCAACTATATTGTGCTGGGTAAAGCGCGATTTAGCTATGGGCAACTACATTGCACTCGGTAAAGCGCGATTTAGCTATGGGCAACTATATTGCGCTGGGTTAAGCATTGCTTAACTGCGGGCAATTATATGTCAGGTTCCTTTATAATTATACATTTTGTTCACTGATACATAAGCCATTTCAATGCTTTTTAGTAAAAGTTTAATCATGTAGGTCAGGAATTATTTCATATACTAATTTGGAATGTAAAATAGGAAGGGGAGTGGTGGGACTCGAACCGTGAATGCCTCCTCTTTGTGCGAACGCTTTACCACTACGCTATTACTATTTGCTGTAATTTGCATAAACATTCCTTATTATGCTCTTCCATGTCGTGATTGCTAACTACAGCTAAGCAATGGGCACACCCGCGCACACACGCGCAAATACGGGCAGCTATATTGGGAATTAGAAAAAAAATATTTAATGTTTTACTTTTTATAACTGTGCTGGGGGTTTACAATGTCAGGGAGTGTGGTGTTGGGTACATGGACATTTGAGTGGATTCGCTCTTGTGTGTTGACATTTTGCTTTTCACACACTTGCAGGGGCATAGACCTTTACACTGCTCGGCAGTCGGACACGCCCCCTGCTTGCCTGCATGGTCCATGTTGGACTTGGGGTTGAGTCAGCATGCCCTCATGAGTACTCATGGCACGCTGATGTCATACCGTTCAACTGCAGCCTCCGAGTAAGACTTATTTAGTCTTACACGGAGGATTTTTGAATCCGGGGGATGGTCTTTGTGTGATGGGTTCTACAATGTTGAAGATAAGTACTGTCGTTAATAGTCAAATCTTGACTATCACAGATAAGTAAAAGTACCAGGCTACCAAAATGTATTCAGATGTCTCTTATATGTTTTACAGGATGCATTTTATATATATTTTATTTTGTCTCTTCTTAACAACTTCTTTGCAGTGTGATTTTCAAAAGATTCTGAACAGATTTGTGCTTTTACAAATTCAGTATAAATACCAGTCAATCCAATAAATACAAGTTATTTTGATTTCTGTGAGACAAGCTTTCCATTTTTTCAGTGTTCAGGTTTCACAGTAAAACATGTTTGTGATACTGATAATAGGTGAAGTGAAGACAGAAAGGTTTCTGGTGCCAGAACAGAAGTTTACATATGTAAGAGTCATTGTGCTGTGAGAGCAAGATTGCAACTTCCACGTCTGCAGTGAGTACTCCATAGTAACAACTTTAAGGCAAATATAACTTTGTTATTTGGTCAGATCCGACCATAAGCTAATCACCCTTGATATCCACATCCCACCCCCACCCCATTAAGGAAATCACATTAAAAAATTTCTCCAAAGCCAACTTCGTGCTTCGTAAGACAAAAGTGGCGAATTTCATGACACCCATGCAGATGGACAATACAGTTACGACTGTTGAATCCTACACATATGCACTTTATAAGCACTTACACGAGTGCATGGATCATGCTATCCCAAACAGAACCAAGACGCTATCCTCCAAAAACAGGAAGCCAATCTGGTGGCCCCCTGCCATAAACAAACTCTACAACAGAAGGAAGAAACTGTTGCAAAAGAGAGTAAAATCCCATGAGAGGAGGAGCTCCTTGGTCAACCTCAGTAAGAAGCTGAGATCCCTTATAAGATCATCCAAAGCTAGCTATGAAAACAAAATTGTCACTGATTCTAGGGACAACCACAAAGCATTCTATAGCTATGTCAATAATCTCAATGGCAACACCCAGATCTGCTCTGCGTTACAGCACAACGGCATGAAAATTACAGAACCAACTGATATTGCCAGTGGCAGATAGGTTCAGTGCTAACTTTACCCCCCTCACCCCTAAAGGGTCCATATCTATTCAGGAAGAATGCAGAGTCCCTGTAATCACAACTACACAGGTAAAAGCTGCACTCTCTAAAACCAAAAACACAGCATCCATGGGATCGGACCACATCCCAGGCTGCGTTTTACATGAACTTCAGAATGAACTGGCTCTCCACCTAAGCACCATGTTCAATCATAGTCTACCATCAGGCTTTGTGCCCACTGAATGGTGCACAGCAACAGTTATCCCACTCCAAAAAGGGGGAGCCACAACTGATGCCAGGAACTATTGCCCTATTAAGCCTGGTCTGTAAGGCCATGGAATGTATCATCGTGGAACTCATAAACAAATACATTGGTAACCTCCAAACTCTGGACCCCACCCAGTTCAGGTTTGTGAAAGGCAAATCATACCTCCTGAACCTGATTGACTTCTTTGAGGCAGTCACCAAAGCTGTAGATGAGGGTAAGGTGGTTCACACAGCCTATCTTGACCTTGCCAAGGCTTTCAACACCATCCCCGATTCTGGAATTATAGCTAAACTCACTAAACTAGGAATAATTCCCTACGTCAGAAGATGGGTTGCCAATTGGCTCACTGACAGAAAACACACTGTAAAAGTTGCAGACTCCAAATCTGACTT
The DNA here is from genome assembly GCF_019279795.1 of Protopterus annectens. NCBI lineage: Eukaryota > Metazoa > Chordata > Ceratodontiformes > Protopteridae > Protopterus > Protopterus annectens. Next base: position 891,853,598 of record NC_056741.1, on the reverse strand, counting down.
CAAACCAGAGACAAGTGGAGTACCACAGGATTCAGTCCTGGGACCTCTCCTGTTTGGTATCTACTTCTCTGAAGTACAGGCTATTTGGTATATACTTCTCTGACGTACAGGCTAACACAGAAGGCCTTTGGCTAATGAAGTTTGCAGATGACTGCAAACTAGGAGCCATAGTTGAGCCCCCAAATGATGTGGACATTCTACAGAAGGGCCTCACTGGTGTCAGAGCCATGGCCTCAAGCTCAATGCCAAAAAGTGCATTGTCATCCCCTTTGGTAAAAACTCTGTACCCATGAACTACCACATAGGCAGCAGTCTACTTAATGTTGAATGTGTGATAAGAGACCTTGGGACCCAGGTGGACAGTAGTCTCTCCTTTGATAATCACATTGCTACAGTAGTCAGGAAATCCTTCTACATGGCACACCTCATCACAAAAGGGTTCTCATCTAGGAAAAAAGAGGTCATTGCTCCCCTCTACTCGACACTCATTAGACCCATTATAGAGTACAATGCCCCTTTTGGAAGACATCTGCAGCAGCTGGAAAAGCCACAGAAGTACCCCACAAAGAGGATTACTGGCCTCAAACAGATGCCCTACACTGGCCATCTCAAAAAACTCCAGCTTTACTCTGTAGCATATCACCTACTCCGAGGTGATCTCTGCCTAAGCCTAACCCAGATCTGTTGGACATGCTACACCTAAAGAAATCCCAATCCCTCTCAGCTACACGCTCTAGGGACCTAAACCTTGTTACCACAATAAGCAGGACATGCTGGAGGGATAGATTCCTGTCCCAGAGACTTCCCATACTCTGGAACAAGCTACCCATCTATGTCAAGCAAAGTTCCTCATTAGCACTCTTCAAGAAAAATCTTGATAAGTGGATGTGAAATAGGAAATACACCCCGGGGATCACGTCTGTGGCTCTGCTCGACAGGGGGACAGGAAAATAACTTTCTTGGGTGGCATAAGCCTGGGAACCTTGTCGGCTAGGCTTACTTATGCCCTTGGAATGATAGCCTTATACCTACCTATGAACCTATGAACATTTGTTTACTGGGAAAGTGCAACTTGGAACGAGCCAATTTTCAGAGGAGGCCCAAGAAGAATCACTCAAGACGCATGTCTTTGTAACATGGCAGGAAACCAGAGCACCTGGTGGAAACTCGCACAAATGCAAGGAGGACATGTAGACTCCAGACAGAAGGCACCCAGCCAAGAATTGAACAGGAGAACCTCTTGCTGTGAGGCAACAATGCAAACTGCTGCACCACTGCAGTCTTGGGTTATGATGCTTAGTTACAAATTCCATAATGCTGTCAGCACTGTAATACAAATCTCCCTGTAGTTTCCTTTGATTTCATAAGTTTTAATCACCCATATGAAGAATTTCACTATATGACACCTGCAAATTCAAGGAAGCGATTTTTTTTTATTAAAACCTCGTATTTACTCAGGTGTTTAAATAAAATTGGAAAACCAGAGTGCCAAAATCTAGGCTATATTTCCCAAAAACACATCTCTCAATTTGTCAAACAACCAGAATATGTCTACCTGTCATTTGTTTTCAGGTATTAATGTGAAACGGTAAACCGATGTTAAAAGCATGTTGAGTGCTTGGGTAGCCTGGTTTCCATTTTAAGGTATTATGTTTCCACTGAGAGTACATTTAATGCTTCAAGTGTCAGAGATGATGTATGGTGGCTTAATTATATTCTTACAATATTTTTGTGCAGCAGCATTGAAAATAGACTTGAGGCTTTTACAACTAATTTTATGCTTTTTAAGTTTTTTTCAAAGTAACAGCAGATGTAGCTTTGGAATTTCACACCTTCTCAGACCACCTAGGCTTCCTGAAAGGGTTGCCACTAGCAACATAAAACAATTATAGACGTAAACAGCAAATAAAAAACAAAAGGTTAATCTATTATTTTTTTCATTTTTGCATCTATGTATACATAAATGTATATAACTGATTTTGTATGTGTGTGTCTGTTAATGTGTTTACACACACACACACACACACACACACACACACACACACACACACACACACACACACACACACACACACACACACACACACAGATATATAATGAGTTTAATCAGTTTTGTATTTAGAAATAATAATGCAAAGTTATACTGCTTTACAGCTTTAAAATCTTGCAGTATATCTTCTAAATCTATTTTTTTACTCCAAACTATTAAATGCATCCAGCTTGTACAGGTACCACATGATAAAGTATATAAGAAACTGTCGAAGTCCACAGGAATTAATGCACAACACACACATTTTAATCAAATAGCTGCCATTTTAGGTTCCTTTGCAAGAGAGCTATTAATGGAAGCAGTAGGGTAATGGGCTGAGAACATGCACACAAATGCACTATTGTCAGATCCATGTCAGTGAGTACTGTTCATCAAATGCATGACTTGTTGAAGTAGACAATGAACTTGTAGCATAGTAGATGTTTGGAAATTACATCTTCCATGAGGATCAGAATTACAATGTTTTAGGGAAGTTTTGCATTTATTAAAAATGTTATTTTGGAGAACATGTTCTTTCCAAATATATGTAATGAGGATGGTCACTGCATAAATAAATGGCACTTCCAAGATGCAGTGACCATGAAAGTGATTGCAGTACTTATGGGGCTGCAGGATGTCTATGAGCAGTGCTAACAGTGTTCTTCAGTTACTTCTTCCTTTTTGGAGTAATTTGTATATCAGTATTCTGTTCTGTGATGTAACCAAGTTTCATCAATGTATTTATTCAGTCAGTTCACTGTTGTGACATTCTATTTAGGGATCTGGACAATGGTAATAAGCTATATGCATCTCAGATTCGGTATTTTTGTAGAATCCATTTATGTCTCTGCTCATTGATAATAAACCATATGCATCATAGTGTCAGTCAGTGTTGACCATCCTGTTACGAGAATGTATAAAGTAAAGTATTCAACTTCTATAGCCTAATTTAGAGTATAAATCGTATACTGACATGAAGGTTAACTCCTCTGTATTGACAGACTGCAGCAAACCAGGTTGTTTTTTAAGAGAGTTTGAGGCAAGCCACTAATGCTACATATAGAACCCTTTTTGCAGTGAGAAAGTTAAAAATAAGAGAATTCCTGTTATGCTGTTGAAAATGGGTGTGAAGGGAATGTTTAGTGGTAGAGAATGGCCCTACATATGGGATATGATATACCACATGAACATTCCAGCAGAGTTCATAACAGTGATCAAGGATATATGAGGGGTCTGAAACATCATATAGACTAACGGATGGTTGATCTGCATTTTCATGATCAAATGGGAAGCATACAGTGTTGTCCATCTTTCTTGCTATGTCTGGGTATAAACATGTTTGTTAGTTTTATGTATAGTACCACTAACAGAAATGAATACGAGTGCTAAAATAGTAGAACTATTAGCTCCTGAAATATAATAACAATTCCGACATATATAGGTGATATTTTGCTTTATTTGTTGTATCCTGAGACCTCAGTTTCTGTATAATTAGATACTTAAGAGATCTAGGCAGTCTGATGGCTCAGTTGAATCCATGTAAGAAATAACTTCCTAATTTTTTATGAATAAGAAGCTTACTGAAACTTCAGCTTGATGAAACAAACTATCAAAGCTTAAACTTAACAAAATAATAAAAAGTGTTTTTACAGGGAAACCCTTCCCCCCTTTACTTCTATATAATAACACTACAGTTGTATAACAACACATAAAAAATTCCAAGTACTCTAAATCATTGTTGATTCACTAATATAAACTGCAGCAACAATGATTTCCTATGGTAAAAGTGATGTAGGGGTTCAAAGTGAGAAATACAACTGATGAATTTAACCTAATACAGTTCACGCTTGACAATGTGTAAAGAAACCTAAGAGAAAGGATGTAGTAACACTGGAAATGCCATAAAGGGATTACAGAAGTCAATATACCAAGTATCCCTTTAACTTGCTGAAGAATACCATTGGGTTTCTGGAATACTTAGGAGAAATAAAAAAATTACAACATGAGGCCATTATATATTGGCAACAGAGGTAAAGTGCAGACAAGAAAGAATTTGTCATGTTGGAATAATAGAAATGATTAAATGTCATCTGTCCCCAAATCTCTGTAGCCTCCTTACACACAAACACACAGATGCACATACACAGACATACTGGTGATATCCCTACATTCAAACTTCAGGAAGTTGTTTTAGAAAACCAAGTTGTATGGAATTAAAGTTCAAAGAATAAAAGCTCCAAGCTGTGCGTGTGTGTGTGTGTGTGTGTGTGTGTGTGTGTGTGTGTGATTATTTAGTAGTTTCAGTTCTCAGTAATTAGCAAAAAAAAAAAAAAAAAAAAAAAAAACAAACAAAAAAAACCCTGCAAATTTTATGAGAAACAGACCAAAAACATGAGACAAAAATCTGGAATTCTGTGAAAATCTAGACAGTTGAGAGGTATGCTCAGAATACAAGAAGTATACTGCACTCAAAGATGCTTCCAATGCATTTTCAAAATGACAATCTTGTATGTATATTATGATGTAAATAAAATAAAAAAATACAAATACAAATTGTGGAAGAGAGCTAGAAGAGTGCAAATGGATTTTTATCAAGTAAAATGCAATAAATTTCCCATGTTCAATATTTTGATCATTTTAAATGACATATCCTAGTAATCAGATGATCTCCAAAACAGCATACATCTCAATTGTCCAGATTTTCGCAGAAGGCTGAGAATTTTCCTCATATTTTTGGTCTGTTTCTCATAAAATTTATGATATTCTGACAAATCATTGAGGACTGAAGTCAGTAAATAATTACATATTTTTGAGTTTCAGACTTCATATCCTTCAGAAAATGCATTCTAACACAAATTCTGTTTTTCTAGAAACGTTCTATATCTGTAAGAGCAATATTTAAAATATGTCCCTATTTTTGGACTTTGACCCCTTATTCTCTTGGGCTTTGTCCAGATTTCTTGCTCTAAGAGGTTGAAAGGTATGGCAAAATAGCCTTGTGACTACACTAGGTACTATCTTAGAGATATTGATTTTTCTTCTAAAAGTCAGCAGCAGAGTGTTTTGAGTATGGTTTTAGTTTACATAATTCTACAAATGTCCATTGTTTTCACACCACATTTGGTATATGTTGCTATAGTTCACTTTTGTACCACATGACATTTTTTGACAAAAATGATCACAGTAGTAGAAGCTATGACAGTGCATATTTTTGGACTTAACAAAAGAGGCTAAAATTTACACTGAAGATCTTTCAAATGCAAATGCTGTCATTCTTCTGTCATGAATTTCAAGCGGCATAATGCCATGAGTGTTTGGAGACTTGCCTAAACACAGGGAATTCCAAAAGAAGACTTTGTAATACGTTTATCAGAGTATGTAAATAAAAGATGACAGAAGCCCATTGATTCCATAACATTTATACCCTTCATCCTGAACTTCAGGGTAAGTACAAATTGGAAAGGCACACCCCATTGCACTCTTTATGGAGTCACACAGCAGCTTTGGCATTGCTGGGATCATCTGTCTTTACTTCAGCCATGTAACTATAGCCACTACATGGGGAATGACTGTGTGCTTGCAGTACTATAAAAGACATAGGGCAGGATTCACAAAGCCTCTGTGTAAGAGTTACAAGGCTTACACGGAGGCTGCAGTTAAATGGTGTGACGTCAGCATGTCATGCATATGCATGAGGGCATGCTGAATCACACCTAAGGCTAACACGGTCCATGTAAGACAGTAGGGGGCATGTCCATAGGGCGAGCCCTGCAAACGGACATGCCCCCAGAAGAGTAAAAGTCCCGAAAGTAAACGCCCACGACAGAGTCCGTGTAAATGTGAATAAACACAACACAACACATGCCCCCACAGACCATGAACATAAAATGTATAAATGAACATCTTATATTTTATTTTATAAGTTGTAAAGATGTTTGCCCGTGAGTGCGCTCATTTTCGCAGGCGTGCCCGGCGCTTAGCCACAGTTAGCAGTCAGTGGAAAATCATATAAGAACTAAATATGCAAAGTAAGCCAAGAAGCAATAGCGTAGCGGTAGAGATGTTGGCTGAAGAGCAGGCAGTCATGGTTCGAGCCCCCACAACATCAATTTTTATTTTTAGTGAAATAAGCACGAAACAAGTCCCTGACATATATGTACATATATAAAATTAAATTTTATGTAAAATGTAATGAAATGGGCCATGTATTTTGAAGAAATGTGAGATAATAAAAAAAAAAATGTCAGATGTGCCTATAGCTGAGCTACAGTGTAACAAGCTGAGGATATCTGCCTGTAGGTGAGCAGTGTTTTAACAGGTGTAAAATGAGTGCCCGTAGGTGAGCAGTGTTACAACAGGTGCAAAATGAGTGCCCGTAGGTGAGCAGTGGTTTAATAGGTGTAAAATGAGTGCCCGGGGTTGCGCAGCGTTTTAACACGCTGAAACTGTGTGCCCATAGCTGAGTTGAGTGTAATATGCATGCTGACAGCCAAACCACACGTAAACCAGCGTGATCCATTTGCGTGGAGCTACGCACCGCGCCAACAAGCTAACCGACGGGCAACGTTGAGCAAGCTGTATCAAAACTGCCTTTACACAGACACACCTCCTAGCCTGTGTAGACAGTCATAAAATATAAAAAGCAATGGCCAGGTTCAAACCCAGGATACCATGCACCATAGTCAAAGTACTGAACCACTAAGCCATGATAGTTGCGCTTAGAAATGCAGTAATAGCATATATACAGGAATGAATAGAAAGAGGAGCATGACAAAGCAGGTTTTGTGAAGCTGATACAATTCCAAAATGGCCAATCACAGATAAGTGCGGGAAAAACGGCATATATAAGCCCCATAGGCGGGAATACACAGCATAACCGATTGTAGAACCGACTTGCAGCCAGGATGTCAGGTGTAGAAGAGGGTAGTTGCTTCCGAGCACAGAGGTGGGGCGTTGAGGAGTCCAAATATATGGTTTGGCTCCTTGTCCATAATCATGAGGCCGAACTCATGCAGGGCCAGGTCCTGTGGGGAGCATATAGGGCTGAGGCGTGGGACCGGTTGGCACATGATCTCACCAGTGCCACAGGAATACCAAGGACTGGTGAGCAGGTCCGTCACCACCATGCAGACCTGAAGAGACGGAAGCAGGACCAACTGAACCGTTGGATCCAGGAGGCCTGGCAAATGCCCAACGCCCCACTACTGAGTAAGTTACATGTAATTATTTATGTAAGAAAGTAACCTAGCTGATATTATGGATATGTGTATTCCAATATTACTTAATTTATATTACAGCTGCAGATGTCCGTTCTGCGAACAGTCGAGCCTATGGCGATAGGCTGGTGCGGTTGCGCCACCAGGCAGGTCAGTAATTCTCTCCCTGTAACTGTAAATAAATATATAAGTATGACAGTTAGCAAAAGAGTGCAGTGTAGTCACTAATTAATAAAATGTGCAAGTAACAGTGTAAGAGGGTTTACAAGTATTGCTTGATTACAAAAGTGTGATGCAGCCTGTAATCCAAACATAAAAATGAAACAAGTCTGAAATGAAGATGTCCCACCTGTAATATAATAGTACATAACCTGCAGCAGGCTGAAAAGTACAGCTGCAGAAGCTGAGTAAAACACACGTGTGAAATATATCCCTGTTGAAATTCAGAAACATGACATAAGTGAGACTGTTGGAAAGGATTGTTATAACTAAAGGTAAAACATGTCAATAAAGCCTAGAATTAAGTACCATCCTGAATTGTAAAAATAAAAGTGAGAGAGTGTGAGAAAGATGTATGAATCCACCAATAAAGTAGTAATAACTCCTGAATAAAGTATACTGCAGTCAGTACAGAATGAAATGAATGTGACAGGCAGAACCAAACAGCAACATGTGTTGAAAATAGTAGTGAAGCTGGAATGTGTGTCCCAAAATCTGGATATGTTGCTCTCAGTCTGCAATATGCAGATAGTATGGTTGTCTGAAATACCAAACATCCACAGTTGCCTATAGCTATATAAAGCAAATGTAGCAGGATGATGTAGCTGAACAGAGCCAGATATGAATGTGTATGAATAAATATGAAATGCATATTGATGTAGCAGTAACATTCCTATCACCAACCTGAAGTAGTTATCACATAGGAAACTGTAGGCAGAACTGTAGTGTGTATATATCTGCAGCTAGTAGAAATGTACAGCATATGTATTGGTATTTGAAGTTGTTAATTAAATATTTCTTCACCCTACCCTATAACCACAAATAATCCATTCCACGTGAAATGGGTATGTGCAATCACAATTAACACCCCTGGACATATGTCCTGTTGGTTCATACATATTTGCATGTACTGCCCTGTTCATACATCCAAACCAGATGGCCTGTTGCCATCAATCAACCCTGCATGTTGTTGGATTGTGTATTGCTGTTCAAATTATGTATGATATATGCTTGCTGTTCAATGGCGTGAATTTATGGGTGTTTGGTTAATGGGAATACTAATGCATGCTGTTACAACTAATTGTGAATGGTATTGTACGTTACTAACCCAAACTGTCATAACATAATGCAAAACATAGGATGGCAGGGAAGGCGGGTTCCAGCGGACCCACCTCTCCCACCTCAGCTGGCGAGTGCACCTGGCAGTAGTGCCCAGGCCGGACCCTCCTCCAGTGGCCCTGTGCCACCTGCGGGTGGAAGCACTGCAGGGGATGAGGCTCGTCCCCCCTCTGCAAGCATGGCTGGAGGAGAACATCCACTCACCCTCCATAGTGTCCGGACTGTGGTGCATAGGGAGATCTGGCGCACTGTGCTTGGGCCCCTACGCCAGCTTGAGGCATGGGTGGCACAACTCACGGGTGTGCCTGCTGCCTGGCCTACACAGCCCCCAGCACAGCCCCATCTTGGGCAGTGAAGGCACAGTGGCAACTGCCCATGGGTGGGGATCTCAGTTCCACTGTTGCCATCTGTGGGCTCATGGGCTCGAGATATCCAAACATCTGTCCCAGTCAATTGTGTAACCCCCCCCACATGTGTCATACACCGCCCCTGTATGTGTCTTGTTTGTCTTGTCTGTTAACCTCCCCAACCTACCTCCGCAGCTATACCAACTTCCTGTACCTGACATACCACTCTCACCTGAAAAAAAAAAAAAAAAAAGGGCACTCTGTACCCACAAAAAAATTATGACCCATACATAGCTGCCCATTTTGCACACATGTCTGCTGGACATGTAAACTGTCAATTACAATTGGCTGTACAACAAGTATTATTGTTGTCCTCACACCTCTCTCAGGGGTGGAAGGTTTCAAATGTCACACCAAATTACAAACATATGCACAGCTGTTGCTGATGAAGAAATGGGCAGCTATGGGCCTTACCTGCATCCCTCTTGCAAAACCCGAGCTTGTTTCCCTACTGTCCTACCCTCTTCGTGACCCCTTTTTCACCACTTTCCTATCTCCCCATTTTCTTTTCTTTCAAAGAAAATAGCGTGGGTGTGCGTGAGAGTAAGCACTTTTAAGCAGTAGTAAGCGGGTGTGCGCAAAGCTAAGCGGCAGTGCGCATGCGTGGCCTCCGCGCAAACCAGCGCTAACCTGCTTACAACTGCTTAAAAGTGCCTTAGTCACTCTGAATGACAAGGCCTGTAGTTTTCTCAGCAGCAAAATAAAATCCCTCCCTCAGTCTCGAACCCAGGACCTTGGAAGCACTAGTTTGCATGACCTATCACTAAGCCATGACTGCTATACAAGAACATTGTGCTGAAAGAAATATATCATAACATAGTAGGAATTAATGTAAAGGGAATATACAAGTCTAGTACACAAAGCATGTCATGTATATTTACTGCCAAATCTAGTGGATTTGTAAAATAGTACTGTGTGCTGAGAAACAGTCATGCTAGTTGGTAGTTACTTGGTAAGAATGTCACAGTAGCATCTGGCAAGCCACACACATACTCAGAGCAGGATAAACACAGCCATAGTTGAATAGTTAAGAGTTCAGACATAGCAACTGTGACTGAGTTACAGGGATGTCCCTGATGTGAAAACAAATGTCAACTGTGCCCCACTGACACCCTGCCAAATGTACTAACAGTAGCTTACAGAACAACATGCATTGCAGTGTTTACAACACAGCCTGAAATATGAGAGACATACCAACCCTTACACTCACAGAACAGTGTCCACAGCAAACCAGCATGGTCCCCACCCTGATAATCTGAAAGGGCTATGCCTACCCAACAGACCTTTTTATAGCACAGGCCTGTAATCACAGTGAGAACTGCAATCACTACACAACAGGCTGCATGCAATTAGTAAATGCTGGCTAACAATTGGTGCAGAGGCCATCACATGGACATGTGCAGATACCTACAAAAACATCCTGTACTCCCAGTCCACACATGCAATACTGTCATTGCACCCGCTGGAGGTAGAGAGAGAGAGGGAGAGAGAGAGAGAGAGAGAGAGAGAGAGAGAGAGAGAAAAAAAAAAAAAAAAAAAAAAAGAAAGAAAGACAGAAAGAAAGAAAGAGAAAGAAATAACAAACCTGAAACATCAAAGCAAAGAGGCAGTCAGCAGGCCAAGCAACTTCAAGCCTAGACAAACAGCTGCAACAAACACAGGTAATGTAAGGTACTACTATAATACTCAACATACTGTGAATCCTCCAGATGTGTTATTGGTCTGTATCTATGTATATGAGGATGTGCATAGGGACGGGGACATACTGAAACTGTCACTGAAGGCTCCACATACATATGTATGTGATGGTAGCTATGTGCACATAGCAATGTAGGTTGTAGTGCAATGTACAAGTAGGTGGTACAGTAATGGGTGTTCAGCAGTACATTACTGTGTGTATACATATGTGGACCTAAAAAGGAGTCTATATATATATATATATATATATATATATATATATATATATATATATATATAAAACATGTGTATACGTATTATGTATATCGAGATATGTATGTATATATATATATATATATATATATATATATATATATATATAATATGCATATGTGTATACATAGATAGAGAGGGATGTAGAAATACATAGATATAGTTTCACAGTGGCATAGTTTAGTACTAGGCTATCTGCAGACAGTGTATAGAATAGAATTAGAAGCCTGCGCCTCTGTATAGTAGTGACACAGTGAAGACCCCCCCCTACATAATAGCATTAGTGTACTGTGCCTCTGTCTAGTAGTGACACAGAGAAGACCCTAGCTCTAAACCTATGATATCCCATCCACTTGTCAAGAATGCACATGAAGAGTGTCAGTGAGGGTCTCTGCCTAACATGAACTGGGATCCTGTTCCACAGTATGGGAAGCCTCTTTGTGATGGATCTGTCCCTACAGTGTGTCCTATTCATATGTGTGCTGAGGTTTAAATCCATAGCTGTCATGCTTCTGATGGATTTGGATTGTATGAGGTGGAACATGTCCATCACTACCAGATTGGACATGGCCTACTACATCAGGCACAGATCACCCCTACGTAGGCAGTATGCTATGGAATAGAGCATGAGTTACGTTAGTCTGGCAACATATGCCAGTTGTTGCAGACCCTTGATCCACCTGGTGATGTACTCATGGGGTCCCCCTAGCTGTTGCAAGTGCCAGGTGAGAGACATACCAAATGGGGCATAGTACACAGTCATGGGCCTGATAAGGGAGGAGTATAAGGGTACAATGACCCCTTTTGATGTGGATGTGAATCCCTTCATGATAAGGTGAGCAAGGTAGGAAGTGTATCCAACCACTTCGGCAATGTGGGTGTCAAATGAGAGGTCAGCATTGCACAGTGTCACCAGGTCTCCGATTACTTTGTCTGTACTCAGTGGGTTATTGTCTATGTGATAATATGTAGGTACCTTGTCCGTCCAAAAGGGTATGAGTATACATTACGTGGCATGCAGTGTCAGGCCATGACTCCACCACCAGTTGTTGGTGTCCGTGAGGCCTGTCAGTAGGATGTATGTGTCAGCAGGTGTATTGCCTATGGCGCCTAGCATGCAGTCATCTTTGAACATTGTCAGCCACTACCCTCCCATGCCTGCTTCCACATCTGAGAATGATATGCCGAACATGAGCAGTCCCAGGACAGTGCCCTATGGGACACCACATGTGACTGGCTCTGAGTCTGACATGCCACCAGTGAGGTTGACTATAGGGTTTCTATCCATTAGCTGGTTTGCAACCCATCATGTGACATATGGATTTACATGTTAGCTGTTGATCATGTCTATGATGGCAGAGTGCAGTATTGTGTCGAATGCTGTAGACAAGTCCAGGTAGGCTGTATGGACCGCTATGCCCTCAGCAATGGCTATAGTGACTGATTTGAAAAGGTCAACCAGGTTCATAAGGCAGGATCTGCCCTCTACAAAGCCAAACCGGGTGGGATCAAGTGTCTAAGTCCCCTATGTCTCTGTGTATGGGTACCATAATGATCCTTTCCATAGTGTTGCAGACCAGGCTGGTTAAGCTTATGGGGCGGTAGTTACCAGGGTCTGTAGAGGTGCCTCCTGTGTGGAGTGGGACTACTGTTGCTGTATGCCAGTGTCCAGGTACATATGCTGTAGTAAGGCTACAGCTGAATAGCATGTAATGTGCATGTGTGGCTCCTCTTGCAGTTCACGTAGCATGCAACCTGCAATACCGTTGGGTCCCATTGCTGCTGTGTTTACAGCTCTGCTGAGGGTGGTTCCCAGCTGGACATCTGAGATGACAGGGAGGTTACAGTCAGCTGGGATAAGGAATTCCACATGTGTGGGTGAGGGAGTGTAGAAACCTGCACTGAACCTGTCTGCCAGACTGTTGGCATTATCTGTGTGTTCAGTGTAGTGTATGTCACTGTGAACTAACTGTGAACACAACTGAGGGTTCCCACCCAGGTGTGTAACATAGCAGAGGAAGGCCTTGTGGTTATCTGTAGTGACCATAGCGATGTCCCTCTCATTGTTGGCCTTGCATGTTTGTACGACAAAACCTATCTTTCTACTACTGCTGATGAGAGATGCCGTAGCTCTATGGAAGTATGCTCTGCCGTGCAGTAGCTACCATATGTTGTTATACAAGTTGTTCAATGCTGGGGTCCACCAGACAGGACGCCTGCCCTTGGTGGAGAGGGTCATGGTTCCATTTGTGATTGCATGATCCATGCATTCATGGAGATGTCTGTAGAAGCATATGTGAGGGTGTCTGCATTGTGGGAAGTGGATTACACTGGCCCAGTGGGCATTAAGGATACCAACTCAGTTATAAGATGTGTAAAGTCGGCATGTGAGAGGTTTCCCACTGTAGTCTGTTGTGTTGTGGGGGAGGTGGGATATGTATATCCAGGGTGATTAGTCTGTGGTCCGATGTGACTAGTGAGGGGTATACTTCCAGTGTGTAGCACATTGTCCCCATGTTTGTGATGATCAGGTCTTGTATATTATCTCCTGTTGTGGGAGAGGTGGCTAGCTGTTCCATTGCATTTGACATAGTGAATTCCAGGAACCTTTGGGCTAGGGTGTTTGGGGTAGAATAATGCACCCAGTGTATGTTAGGGTAGTTGCACTATCCCAATATGATGGTGTGTGGTGGGACATTCATATCCTCCAATGTCTACAGGAAGGCCAACTGTGGTCCCTGAGATAGGGAGGGTGGTCTGTAACATGCTACCAGTGGTATAGCAGGTTTGCCTACGGTTATCTGCACCTGGATGGTCTGTGATAATTCATGTGTTGCCACTAACCTGGAGGTGGGTGTATCCTCCATGAATATGGACACACCCCCTCCCTTTTTGTTTTGTCCCGAGTCCTGGGGCCAAAATGCATGATACGGGGTATAGCCTGGTACCGCTGGTGTGCTCTCAGGAGCCTTGAACCAGGTTCTCACGTACTGCACAGACATCGAGATTGGTAGAATATGTATGTACAGATATATGTAATACACACATACATATATAGATATCTGTAGAGACTTACACATATACAGATAGAGCTGACTGACAACAGATATGTCTGTATATGACTATCTCTCACTCTCTGTCCCACCCCCTCACACTCACACTCACCCTGTGTCTCTCTCTCACCCTCTCCCTCTCTCCACACATCTATATGTATATATCTACATCTATATATACATATGATATATACATATATACAAACAGATATATATCCATATACAGATATAAATATATCGATACATATATATACATACATATATATATATATATATATATATATATATATATATATATATATACATATATAGACTGTGTGAGGCACATGTGTGCAGATGTCTTGCTACAGGTGCCTGGTGTCACAGGCATGGAGTGAACACCAGTGTGGATACTGGAGTACCATACCCCATTCAAAAACACTGACACCAGTAACCACCACATATGTACACGCCTGCCAACCACTGCATGTGTCAGGGGGGAACAGGGTCAACAAGTGTACAATAGGCTCCACATCGATACACACAGTGGCACACTAGTCCAGTAATACCTGTACATGGAATGTGTCAGCTGACATGGTGTGTCAGCTATGGACATGTAGGTCACTGTACCCCTCCACACCCCACAATGTCCTACACGGTATGTACCTCCCATGACAGCTACAGATATGGTGAAGGACACAGACATATGCAAGTAACTGTGTCAATGCACTCAAACACCACAGAGTGCACACAGACTACCTACATAGAGGTTACCACTGCTGGATATACATAGTTCGGTCATACCCATGACAGTTGTCTCCCTACCATGGTAACAACTCCAACATCCACAACACAAATTACCTACGTCTGTCGTCCTTGTCACTGCAGTATAGAGCACATGGTGGAGGTACGGGACCCTACCCACAGATATGACATACCCTGTAGTAGACCACACAGAATTAAGAAGCAAGCCTCCCCATGAGTAGATGTCAGACATACCCCTGCTGAATGTTATGCTGATAGGTAATATGCCATATGAGTCACCCTGTGTAACTGTTTGTAAGGGGCAGGTACAATCATAACACATGTGTCACAAGGGGCAGGGTTGCATAACAGTATGCTGCTGTAGGCCCAGGGCCAAAAGCACACTACCTACCTAGGACGCAATGCACACCCATCAACACATTGCAAATGGAATATGTGAGGTGGAATGAGTGTGCTAGTGACTGGGTGCATGTTGTGTACTGGTGTGATTGCTCACCATGACTGTCTGACTGTCATGGTAGTGTGTGTCCTTGGTGTGAGGCCAGAGACAGGTGTGTGGGGTATTGCGATCAACACATACTACATTGCCATATGTTGTGCTGTGTTACCCTGTATGTCACTGTGGTGTAGGTAGGGTTATGGCAAGTAAGAGTAGTGTGCAGTACCAGTGAAATATGTAACGTGCATTGTGTGCAGTGCATGGGCTGATAATGTTCCCCATACAATACCTTGATTCAAACCCCCAATCTGAGGTTGTGTATTGTACCTGAAACAGTGCGTTGACTGCTGCAGTATACTAGTCTGTTGTATGGAGTGTGCCAGGTACTGTTGCACAGTTGTCAGATGAGCACTGATATCTGGTCATGTACATGTGTATCCCCCAATAGACAGACAGATGCTATATATGGTGCCTAAGTTATATCACTGCAGTCAAGTATAATGTGTATTATGTGTGCTATAGTCTGCTGACAGATATTGCTGACATATTTCCCTTCTCCTTTTCAGGGACATGGTTCACCAGTGGAACCCAGTCTACTCCGCTGCAAAGGAGGAGGAGATACACCAGAGCCTGGTGCGGGATTTCACTGTACTCTTTTCCCGCACCAGCCAGAACCAGCAGGAGAGGGCTGCACTGTGGCAAGACCTGGTCCGTCGGGTAAATGACATAGGCACACATAACCGGACATATGAGCAGGTATGCCATCACTGCAGTGATTTAATTAGAAATGTCCATCAGCGTGCGTCGGATATCCACAGGCAGCAGCTTGCCACAGGTGGAGGGGTGGCTCGACATCCCCCCCTCACCAGACTGGAGGGACTACTCCTGAGTGTTGTGGCTCCAGCACAGCAGCAACAACAACAGCATACATGTGTAATGATGGAGGCTGGAGCCACACAGCAGCAGGACACAGAGCGTGCAGGTAACATGCCATGTGTATAGTGACTATTCTGTACACTGTTAGGTTATGCATGTGTGGGGTGTGTCCTCGATTTGTAGCTGTTATCTTGGTAATTATTGTGCATTAGTGATAACATCATTATCTGCAGTACACCTGTGGAAGCTAACTGTTGCACTACTGAACTGTAACATGCCCACAGTATCAATGGCACAGTTGTGCCCACTGACGATAAATGTCTCTTTTCCGCAGGTCCCTCTGGTGTAACAGCAAGGCAGACTATCCATGCTGGTGAGTGTGTAATACCATTACCTTCACTACTCTGTATACTAATAGGAATAATAGGCTGAAGCAGTAGTGCTATGTGTTTGATTGCAGGTGTGTTTGTGTCTGCGGGTTGATATCTCATATACTGAGATGTGTGCATGTGTGCATGTGTGCATGTGCGCATGTGCGCATGTGTGCATGTGTGCATGTGCCCATGTGTGCATGTGTGCATGTGTGCATGTGTGCATGTGTGCATCAGTGGTGGCATTGTGTACACATTGTAAATTGTGTTTCCTGTCTTACTCCCACAGGTTCTGGTGCTGCTCTGGTGTCATGCAGCAGGGAACCTGAATCAGCTGCTGTGGATAGTGATGATGATACCTGTGTAATGGCACAGGTGGGTGTGCCAGGGTCCGTCATTGGTCAGCCAATTGACACTACACAGCTGTCGATCCCATCAATGCGCACAGTCATCCTGCCAATACATCCTTTGTCACCAATGTTCCTAGATGATGGACAGGATACAGTGGGCATTGACCAGGGTAATGTGGTACCGGTGGCACATGCATCCCCACACTGCAGCCAGGGCCAGGGCCCTGACACGGTACCGCACAGGCAGATGTCCATAGGTTCTCGTGGGAGCATCCGTGGGTGTACCGCCCCTGTCAGATGTGCCCACAGAGGTCTTTCAACCCCAGCTATGTTTCGGGCTGTAATGCAGGCACAGTCACGTATGGAACGGTACACCAGACAGGGTCTGAGGGAGCTGAGAGCATGTCGCACAGCCATGAGTGACAGTATGCGTGATGTTGCGGCTGCCATCCGCAACTTCACCGAGGTCATTGACAGACATTGGGGGGGGGACATTAGATCTGTTCCACAACTATATGTCCATGAGCCAGGGCAATGGTGGACGGTTAAGGCGTCGACGTGGCCGTATGCCAGCAACAGCAGCAGCTGGCAGCCATCGTGGACGACAACAGGGCCGCGGCCGCTCACATAATGCCAGCAGCAGCCCCAGCAATGCTGGGTTTGTGCTGTCATCGGACCGCCCCAGGAGACCACGTGCACGTGGTGCTGGACAGTCCCAACAGGGACCTGTCTCCAGTCAATGAACACCTGCTTCTGATGACAGTACCCAGTCTGGATTGATACCTGATACGGTCCGTAGCACCCCTGCCAGGCACAAGTACCATGTCTGTGGCCACAGACAGTGATCTGTATGTCCTGGCAGGTACAGTCTGCGGCTGTCCACAAACACCTGTATATGGCAGCCATGAGGTGGGACTGTGTGCATTCATACACACATGCAAAGTGATAACACCTAGGGCTACCGCATACACGCACACACTGCACCAACATTGCCCCATCTTGTACTGCTGTCCCTCACCAACACACACACACACAGACATGTCAATTGGTTGTATCAGTGGCAGACTCAGGCATACCAGGTACACACCCTGTGCATATGATGAAACTGTGCCACCTCCTGCAATCTGTAAGATTGGTGCAGGAACAGGTTAACATGGTGCTGATGCACAGGGTGACTACATAGACGTATTGTAATAGTATGATGTTGACAACAGTACAGTGTAATTATAGCATTGTGGGCATATACCAGCATGCCTGATGCAGTTACAGTATGAATCTCATTGCATTGTTTTGTACACCCATACTAATTACCACAGTGTTCTGTCTGCACATCTTTGCATACTGGTGGTGAGGCTGTGAAGGGATGGCCACCTACATAGGTAACACAGGGGATACAACAATGTACATATTGATACTCAATGATGGCCATGTCAACTGCGAGTTTCATGCTGTCCACACACGACTCTGCAATGCAGATGTTTCAGGATGTTGATATCTGTGCAGTACTACACAGCAGGTTCAGGGCTCACAAGAGCACACTAGCACTACAAGTTCACACCTCATACCATGCATAACAGCACCAAAACACAGAACTAACTATGACAGGAGGGAGAGTGTCCATAGATGTCAAGGATACTGTGGTTCCAGGACAGGTAGCATACATCATACTACATCTGGAACTGCTGAGTGAGGGCTCAGTGTCTGTTATTTGACATGTGTATTATTACAGGTATGAGCACTTGGGTATCAGGCCAGTTATTCAACATTACGAAGGTACGTGGTCTATACACTTGTGGGGTTGCTGGACCCAGCCCGTCTGACCTGGGAATGTCTGGGTACTGGGTTAGAGTGCCTGCATATATGCACTGTTACATACTGGAAGTCGTACACTTTGTTTGTTGTAGCATAGTCTACATACAGGCCTGCTGACTGTAGCTTTGTTTGTATGCATGTTTGCCTGTTATGTTCCTGAAACATTGAGTCCACCTGCGGTGCAGATATACAGTGCCTCTGTGGATCCCTAGTGACATCTGTGTTGCTTACTGTACTGATGTCCATGTGTCACTTGACAGAACGTCACTGTTTGTCCTGTTTGCATGTAGCTTGCCTTTATCACATTGCATATGACGTACCTCACATTTGCTCAAGACAGCATTCATATATGCCAGCACTAACAATTCAGGAGCACTACACCCTCACATAGTCACCTTGAGTACCTTGTTCCCCATTGGCCCTATGTGTCGTTACTTAGTATGGGAGTCACAATGCTATGGTAGCATGTGCAAAGGTCACCTGCGATCTACTCTCAGGTCCAGTTGGTGAATCTGTGAGTCATGTGGCAATGTTACAGCTGCCTCATGTACACAGGCAACCATCTCCCCTTCCCATACATGTACAACACATGTGAGAGATGCAACCACATAGCCAAACTGGGGGCTAAGCTCTGTTTACACAGCACTGGCTACACACATACTGCCTTTGTATGCAAGGCTGACATTACATAGCCACCTACACAGGTAGCACACGGGATGGGACACTAATAGCAATGCTACTCAACAGCAGCAGTGTAAACCTCAAGATGCATGCAGTGGAAACTGTCCTTAGCATGGGGTACAGCAATATCCGTGCAGTAACAGACTCCTGGTACAAGGCTCCCAGGTGCACACCATCAGTGCCAGGTCACTCCTGATACCATGCTTGTCATCCCCTACACATGCACCAAAACAGAACAGGGGGGATGTATCCAAAGGCACCTCAGATGCACACACCCCCAGGTTGGTGGCACTGCACAAAGCATCAGAGCCTCTCCATGTGCAACACACAGTGGGTTAGACTGCCTTCAGGTTCATAGCCTGGCACACACCACACTCCCATACCCAGGAAACCCACTTGGCCTTCCTGACAACACTGGGAATATGACGGTCTCTACACACACCATTATATGGTTGTACTGCAACTACCCAAACATACAGTGTGAGCATTATTCTAGCTGCAAGACCCTATCTGAAGGTGTCTTATCATTAATTCCCTGCATTGCTATGGAACAACTTGTTACCACACCCACAAGTGGTGACAACATGCTGCACCTGTTCATCACCAACATGTGGACTATATGCTCCAGACCAATCATGTATCCCTCGCTGGTGGGATGACACCATCTACAACCCACACTGTATAGTCACATACCACATGCAGCCCCTGCACAGAACACCCCAGCCATACAGTTGTCTGATGCATATTCCATGTATTCACATGAGGCAGGCTTCGGACATGGGAACTCTTGCAGTTCACAGGTACATATGTGTAAGTGGCACACACATACATCATGTGTGCATTGACATTACTGATATAATGTATGTCGTGCAATATTGGGAACAACACCCCACACACATGGACAAACTGTGTGACAAAATTACACATGGCATTTGTAGGATACAAACCCCTACCTAACTATATTAGATCACTTGTGAGAGTCGCATTAGGGGAGCACGCTATTTGCATTACTAGGGGGATTGCTTTTTCCTGCTATACTTATAGGGTGCTGACATCATCAGTGTTTAGACAGTGGAATGTGCAACATGTTTTGTGTAGTACTAGTTGCCAAAAGGGACATTTGTCATACACATAGAATTGCACACACTACTCCCCCATACGCAGTTACACACACACTGGGCACTTGCAGGATTTAAACCCCTATCTAACTATGCTATGACACTAGTGAGAGACGCATTAGCAGAGCGCGCTATTTGCATTACTGGGTGGATTGCTTTCTCCTGCTGTACTTATAGGGTGCTGACATCATCAGTGTTTAGACAGTGGAATATGCACCATGTTTTGTGTAGCACTAGTTGCCAAAAGGGACATTTCTCATACACATGGAATTGCACACACTACTCCCCCATATACAGTCACACACACACTGGGCACGTGCAGGATTCAAACCCCTACATAACTATGTTATGACACTAGTGAGAGACGCAGTAGCGGAGCGCGCTATTCACATTATTGGGTAAAATTTCTGCTCCTGACATATGTATAGTGTGCTGACATCATTATGGATTAAGAGGTATGTACATCTGTTACTATCCATCAGTAAGGGGGGGAGCATATCTATTCATTAACTTTGCACAGGCACAGTGGCCTACTGTACTGTGGAGGCAGATGCCAAATACACTGTGGATAGCCTTCTGTATTCCCTAGGGACAACGGTCAGGTATTGCACTCTACGGCCATATGTTTACCTGTCGGATGCACGTATCTGTTGCTCATATACTGTTTGTGGGTCTTTATTGCCATAGCCTTCCCTATCTCTATAAACAACGTGTGTACTGTGGGAGATGTTTGCATATGAGTGGGATCCAGTACTTTACTTATGTCTCTGTTGTAATTTCACTGTGTGCACTGGGCAGATGTCTGTATTGTGGGAGGTTCCTGTGTTAACACATAGAAATGCCAGATATGTGTGTGCAACTACTGAACTGTGACATGGCTTAAGTGTGTGAGCATGCCCAGTTCACAGTTTGTATGGCTTCTTGACTGCCACATCTCATTTATCTAAGTGTGCGAGCATGTCCAGTGTGACCTTTCCTTATGTTTAGATCTGTGGACCACCACATTTCTGTTTGTGTGTGGACGCCATCTATATATCACATGTACAGTTGAGTGTTGGACATCAGGTTGTGTTCTTACTGCCCAACTGCTGTGTGTCTGAACCTAGGAGGCATTATGCTGTGCCTGCAGGGTCGCCATGGGATAGTTTGCATACAGTTGTCATCATCCTTTCCTGCTGACCTAACAGTTGTATTGTTGTATAGTGTACTGGTGCAAAACTTTCACTGTGGTGGACAGTATAATCGGTTTCAGTCTTAGCACTGCTTGTAATGTTTATAGTGAGCACACCAGACTGGTTGAGGGCCAGTTGTGCAGATATGACCATGTTGCATTTTGTTCAGATATGGACAGCTTAGTACATGATTGTCCGACATTGTTAATGTATTCCACAACTTGTGTGGACAGTGACAAACAATGGCCATGTGCCCTAGTCCATTTGTAATGCTAGTCAGAGAGTGTTTGTCCTTCAACACACATTTACTGGTGTTTGCCATGACATATGTCACGGTTAGTGTGCTGTGCCTCTGTCTACCCATGACATACAGGTGATATCCAGGGTACACCTGCCATCTCCCATCCAGTCATCATGATTCCTCTGGATGACAGTCACTGAGGGACTCCCTGGATATCCTGTAGTGGGAGTTTAGTCATGAGTGGAGTGAGCTTCTGGGTTGTGGACCAATCAGTTCAGCATGTCCTGTTTATGTCTGTGCTGGGGTTCAGGCCTGTCAGCTGCATAGGTCACCAGCATTCAGTGTTTACATGGTGCCAAATGTCCATTGATACCAGGTTGGTCATGGCTCTATACATCAGGCACAGTTCACCTCCAGCCAGGCAGTATGGCACTGTGTGGAGCTGCAGTTACTTTACTCAGGCGACACATGGCATCTGTTACAGCTCTGCAATCCTCCTGGTGGGGTATTTGTGTGGTCATTCCAGTTGCTGCAGGTGTCTGCTATGGTACATCCCTGAAGGGTGATTGTACACAATTGTGAGGCTGCTGATGGATGACTGGAGAGGCACATTGACCTACCCTAATCAAGCTGTGCTTACCTTCATGATTAGGTGGGTATATGGTATGTTTCTGTAACCACTACAGACACATGGTTGTCACATGCAGGATATGTATCACCTTGTGTCCACAGGTCTCTTATTGCTCCTGATGTACTTACTGGGTTAACACCTATGTGGTAATTTCTGGCCATGTACTGTGTTTCCACAGGGGTTGACTATACCCTATTCTGCATTTAGCTTGTTGACATGGCTGTGGCTCCACTTGTGTGTTTCTATGTGTGCCTTTTGTAGGTTGCTTGTGTCAACTATAGGGTCCAATATGGTGGCCAGTTTGTCGTCCTCTGCAAACCTGTTCAGACAGAGTCCTTCCATGTTGGCCTGTACCTATGTGACATATATAGCATACAAGAGGGTTCCCAGGACCATGCCTTGTGGGATGCCAGTTGTACCTGGTTTGCAGTCTGCCATGGCTACAGCATGTCTGCCAGGTCAGTTCTGTCCTTGAGCTGGTTTGCAACCCATCTACTTGCATAGGGGTTTATAGTTAGGCTGGTGAGCTTATCTGTACCGCCAACTAGGGTATTGTATGGAAGGGTTTAGCAAGGTCCAGATAGGCTGTGTGATCGACATTCCCCACATCACTGGGCTTGGTGCATGTTTCACATGAGTCAGACATGTGTACGGGTCAGGATCTGCTCTATGACAGCCACACTGGGTAGGGTCCAATGTCTGTAGGTACCCAATCTCGTTATTCATGGGATCCATGATCATCCTCTACATTACTTTGCCAACCTAGATATTCTGGGTTGAGGGGTGATAGTTTGCAGTATCCATTCAGGCACCCCCTTTGTGGTGTGGGACCACTGTTGCTGTACACCGCTCTTTGGGTACATATCCTGTGGTAGGACTGATAGTGCACAGTAATGCTATTTGCTGTTCCATTCTTCTTACAGTACTTGTTGGACACAACCCAGGACACCATCTGGTACCATTGATGCTGTGTGCTGTGCTTTGTGGATGCTGGCTGTTACCTCAGCATCTGCAATGTCGGGGGGCCAGCACTCTCCTGGGATAGATATTTGGCAGCTAGGTGCTGGTGGGGAGTTTGCAAAGAATCTGTTAGGTAGGATGTTGGCAATGTGTGTGGGATTGGTGTATTGTTTGTGATATTAGAGTGCTGCAGAGCATATCTGTGGATTACCACCATGGTTCCTACCATCAGGTAGGACAGCTGTGTAATAATCCTTTGTGTCCTGCACAATTTGTATCATCATAGGTTCATAGGTTCATACTAGGCTATCTGCCCTGGCCTTGTTTGAGCACGGACAGACTGTGTGTGGGTCTCAACACCCCTTGCAATGTGCATATCATGCCCACGTAGGGTTTACTTTCCTAGATGTGACACAGGGATGGCCCCCAGTGTACACCTGCTATCTCCCATGCACTTCAACGGATTTCTCTTATTGAGTTTGTGTGTGGAGCTCAGCCTATCATGGACCGGGATTCTGTTCCAGAGTGTTCTGAGCCTCTGGGTTATGGATCTGTCCCTCCAGCACATCCTATTAATCTATGTGTGGAGGTTCAGATATCTCACTGTGGTGTGTCTGCTGGATTTGGGGTTTCTGCAGTGGAGCATGTCCATTCATTCTGGATTGGGCATGGCCTTGTACATCAGGCATACATCACCTCTGACTGTGCAGTATGCTTCTGAATTGGGCTGTGGTTTCTTCAGCCAGGCTGCAGATGTCCAATGTTTGGACCCTTTATCCTGTTGGTGGGGTACATTTGGGGTCTTTCTGACTGCTGCATGTGTAAGGTAAAGTACATGCGGACTGGGGCATAGTTGTCACGTATGGGCCTGATATGGGAAGGGTATGGGGGCACAGTGACCTCTGTAGCTCTACATGTGCATCCTTTCATATTAAGGTTCGCAATATAGCAGGTCTGCCTGGCCACCTTGGCAATGTGTGTGTCACATAACAGGTTACCGTCCACTTGTGTCCCTAGGTCCATGACTACTTCTTCCATACATAATGGATTGCCACCTATGTCATACTTTGTGTGTGCCTTGTTTGGTATTTGTCGGGACATTCATACTCTGACGTGTCTTCAGGAAGGCTGGCTGGGGTACCAGGGTTTGTGTGTGGGGTCTGTAGCAGGCTTCAAACAGGTACACAGTTTGAGACAGGGTTACTCGCCCGTGCATAGTCCATGCTGCTTCTTGCTGTGGTACCAAGCTGGGGGTGTGGTTATCCTTGATAATTACTGGTAGCCACACTCCTATTGTCGTGTGTTCCATGTTTTGGAGCTGTAGAGCATGGTATGAGGCATAACCTGGTACTATTAGGGTGCTCTTCTGGGCCTTGCCCAGGTTTCTGTTACAGAACACATATTACCATTCTCCATGCTGTGGTGGGTTTGGTCTGCATGCACCTTACAGGTTAGACTTCTGGCATTGGGTAGCATTACATCCAGGTTATTATCCCTTGTGCTACCTATTCCAGGCACAGTGGGGGGTGACAGCAGCCTTTGCCAGTATCTACACAGCCAGGTGTGCTGGGTGCATGCCATCCCTAGCAGATGGGGCATCATGTCTTGCTCAGCATGTCAGCCCAGGCTGTCAGCCATGTGTTCCCCCTTGCTAACAGCAATACCTCAGCCAAATATTGTACTTGATCTTGTTGTCTTCATAGTGTGGCATCATGCTTGGTGAGGGTGAGATGTTAGGTTGGGTCTTCATGTTTGCATATACTAGATGGTGTTACATTGCTTAACACATGGCAATCATGCCTGAGGTGGTGCTGCAGGGCTGCCTCTGTCAGATGCACATACTACACTCCCTGTACATGTTTGAGAGCAGGTTATGTCATTTTAGGCATCCCTGTTACTATATGAGTGAGTCAGAGAGGGGTATCATTCCCAGGGTTCCTACTGAGCCAGTGTATGTGCTATGCGTTGCCTCTTTGCCAAGGCCAGGGCATACTGGGCATGCCTCCTTCTGCCTACTGGGGCAGGCTCAGGTTGTTCCTCCTCCGAGTCATGCTCTGCCTGTGATGGCCTTGGCAATGGTGGGGGGCTGTTTGGCCCGGCCCTATGCTGGTCCTGCTGCAGCTGTTTTCGCAGGATCATATTATGTAGCATAGCACATACCATGACAATTTGGGTACATGTAGTTGGTGAGTACTGCAAGGCACCACCAGATGTGTCCAGAAACTGGAACCATGGCTTGAGCAGCCCAAACACACGCTCTATTACATTACGTGTTTGTGCGTGTGCCTCATTATGGCGTTCCTGTTCAGGTGTGTGTGCGTTTCTGATGGGTGTCATCAGCCGTGGCTCCAGTGCATAACCTGCATCCCCCACTAGGTGTCCATGTGGGATGTCCCCATTGGCAAATGTCTGGTACAGCTGTGTCAAATGCCAGATATGGGAATCATGGTAGCTCCCAGGGCAGCCAGCAAACACATTCATTATTATGCCCTGGGCATCACACACGACCTGGCAGTTGATGGAGGGGAAGCCCTTGCGATTAATGTAGACCCTACCTCGCTCACCGGCTGGTGCTTTGATGCATATGTGTGTGCAGTCTATTGCACCCACTACCTCAGGGTATTCCGCTATTTGCTGGAAGAGACGCATATTGCTGGCCAATACCTCACGGGCATTGGGGAAATATACATGATCACTGACATGTGCTGACATGGCATCCAGGAACTGGTGCAGTACCCTGGAGGCTGATGCCTGTGATATCCCCATCATATCACCAGTTGGTCTCTGGAAGGTACCTGTTGCTAGTATTCTTAGGCCAACACGTACCTTGGTTTCCACTGGGATGGGTTCCCCTCTGTTGGTTCTGTGTGTGAGGCGTGGCCTGCACAGCTCGACAATTTGCTGCAGGAGGTCTCTGTCCACTCTAAAGTGCTCCACTATCTCCAGCTCATGTAACCCCTGGTAGGTAACCCTGGGCCTGTACACTCTTCTCTGTATCCTCACTGTGGGTTGTCTAGCAGCATTTCCATTGTCACCACCCTCAGCAAGTCTCCTATGTCTCCTTATGACAGCTATGGCAGCCCCTAGCATGTTTGGTCTGAGTGCAGCTTTTTCAGTTTTCACTTCTACTAGCTTACTCCTGTCTTGCAGTATCTCTTGAGAGAAACATACTGCAATGCTGTTTGCAGTGTTTTAAGTGCTGGACTGGGCTTGTATTCTGCCTGTGTAATTGCCTGCTTCTAATTGTTTTCACCTGCTACCTCTACAAGTATTCCCTGCTAGTTTCCTACTATTTCTCCTGCTTCCTTTTCCTCTCTGTTTCCTCAGGGGGGAGCAGCATGCATACCAGCGAAAACATGCTCACAGTGGCTACCACGCGTGCACACATGCTTACACAGACTAGGATCTGCTTCTTTGGGTTAAAACGCACACACACCAGCGCAAACAGGTTTACAGATCTTTAAACAGGCTCCTACATGCTTACTCTGCCTTACACGCGCGCACTCTGTATTAATCGCGCCTCCCAGTGCACACACACGCACAGGCACGTACAGCAAGAAACTTTGGTGTTGGCCACAGTGTACACCTTCCATTTCTTGACTTTCCCATGCTTATCTGTTGACACTCCTCTTTTTCTGCTGTGTGATTGATATGTTTCACATGCCACTTTGCTCCAATGAGCTTGCTTTCTTCCTGACATTCCCCCCTGTGATCTCACCTATCTCCTACTCTGTTACTCCCCCTTATCTAACTCTTACACTACACGGACTGTGCTCATTTGCTATGTGACACTGTGATTCACTATCCTACCATTCATTAACATAGGATTGCCTACTAATGCTTAGTTACATGTCTTACACTCAGCTTCCCCCCTTAGCAACCACTAGACGGTGGCCATGTTGTTTTTGGTCTGCTAGTCCCTGCATTGCAAATCCATGCATTACATAAAACCCACATTTGTGGGTTTCTAACCTTCATTTTTCAGTTTTATATAGCGCAGCCCATTTGCGCGGGGCTGCGCTGCGTTTAAACATCACCGATCTCCGAAAAAAAAAATATTTTTTTTCATTTTTGCATCAGTTTACCATGCCAATGGTCACATATTTGGCCATTGGCATGCTGTCTGTACCATTTGCACACTTTATTTGGAGCTGTCATGGCTCCGTTGTTTTATTTGCAGTAACGTACTCAGTTGTCAACTGAATACATTTCTGCAACTAACACGACTCTTACACAGGCTGGTTTCAGCTTCGCGGATCGCTAATCTACCTCATTTGCATGCCTTTCGGCTGCAAGTGGGGTGATTAGCATATCCACGCCCTGCCCGTGTAAGAGTCGTTTTAGCTTTCTCTTACACGGGATTTCGGGCTGTTCCTGGATCGCGATGGCTGCATGGAGTCTTACACGGCTCTTAGACTCCGTGCAAGCCATTGTGAATCCTGCCCATACTGATGAAGGACTCTGCAATCATTATGTTATTGGTAAGAATCAGACCAAGAGACAACTCCAAGTCCATGAATATATACATTTACATTCAGAATAAGTAAGAAAGTATAGTTTTATACAATAATGAGTACCCATTATGCTCCTAAGTGTTATGTAAGCATTTCCCAGAAATGCTTGCAGTACTACATCTGACATAAAGGTGGCACTATAGCTTTAAAACTTCTATCTCCAAAATGAGGACTACTAGCCCTTATAATGTGGAACAAATACTAATGGCTTACTAACAGCTTCAACTAGGAAGGTCATATGATGGTTAAACTATGCTGGGTTTACATATAAAATATCTTAATGAATTAATATGATTCATTTCTATTTGCCATGAATATCAGTTAAAATATTTCTAACTCTGAATGAGTGACACTCTTTCAATGTAGAACTTCAAGGCACATGAAATTTTTAAGATCCCAAATGAGATACATTCCTCGTAATGAGGTATACTTGAGAGGTATACTGCTGTTAGGCAGTCAACAGATATATGCAGTGGATTTGGTCAGCTTAGAATGTGTTGACTATATCAGAAATATACAATAGAATTAATTAGAATAAAATCTCATCCATTTCTCATGTAGTGAGGCCGCTTTTAAGCAGTGTTTGCAGTGGAGTAATATTCATATTGCTGCTGTATCCCTGCCCCATGTTTAGTGTATTAGGGCATTAAAGGGATAAGGTTGGCATGAGCAACGCTGTGGAGGTATTTTACATTACCCAGACCATTTAGCACCTGGCCCAAGACCTTCTGACAATAATAATAATAATAATAATAATAATAATAATAATAACCTGTAAAAATTAAAATTATTTTTTTTCATATACGCCCAGAGGTGTGTTTTTTAAGTATGAACTTTTACCTTGTAAGTAGGACTCCTGTGATAACTGATATTTTCATCTCACACACAATCAGGGTTTTAACACATAAAAATGTTGTGCCAGTAAGGTTACCCTGAGCACCTATATTTGCCACTTTGAATTCCTTTGCCACATGTGAAGTAGTATTTGGTGGTTATTTATTTCTTGTTTTAGTCATTCACTCATTTATTTATAGACTTGTACTCATTTGTCAAAAGTGCACTTACAGCCAAAATCTTGGGAGAAAGACTACATGAACTGGCAAGTAGCAAACAATACTAAATAGTTTAATACATTGCATCTTAGGGAAAAAAAAAGAATTGAATACAGTAAAGTAAAGATGAAGTAAGGTCACCCTTAGGAATGAGGGAACTGGTTAGCCTCAAATGAGAACTAATATGATGTTTTCCATCCTTAGGAATACTTATGAGAAGTACAATCAGAACTGGAAAAGCTTTTTTGTAATGACTGTTAAGTGCTGATGTTATATGATAAGAGTTACGTTATTATAGACTGCATTTTATATATGGTAATACCCATATAGCTGGCATTAATTACATTGTGAAAAAATAGAAATAACGAAGATTCAAGGGCAGAACATTATTGTGCACCTTAAGTCACAGGAGTAAGGAAACAGAGGATTAAAACTGCTTGAATCATATGGTTTGGTAATATGTAATCCAGTTATCCTCATAAGCCAGAAATGATGCAACTGTTGATAAGATATTAAATGAGAAAAAGTCTGTCTACAGTATCAAATGACTTTGAGGTCTAAAAACAAGGCAGAGGCAACTCTAGATTTAATTTCAGATTGGACAGAGTTTAAAACATTTAGG
The DNA here is from genome assembly GCF_019279795.1 of Protopterus annectens. NCBI lineage: Eukaryota > Metazoa > Chordata > Ceratodontiformes > Protopteridae > Protopterus > Protopterus annectens. The sequence goes on along the minus strand of NC_056741.1, from coordinate 891,824,022 downwards.
GACATGGTATTCATGCTGTAGTTAGGACAAAAACTGAGTTCACTGACTCGAAGATTGTTAGAGGACAAGAAAAGTATGGCATTTTTAAACGTTTCTGCCAAAGGGGACAGTAAGGCTATAGGACAGCAGCTGGAGAAAGAGAATGCATTTTCTCGTTCATGAAGATGCTCAGTTATGGCAATTTTTTTCAAAACAGTGGCATGTATATTTCAGTAATATTTCTGTTAAAGAGTACATTGACAATAAGAATGCTAACAATGTTGTTGCCAGTAGTCAAATGTACACACATAGAAATACTGAATGTGAGTTTATACACCATAAATCTTTATAAAGATGTACTAATAATTAACACATTCAGTAATATAGGAGGTGAAATGAATATACAAAAAGTGTCAGCCTTTGGCTTGAATTGTTGATGGTAAATGTAGGGAGGAAGAATATGCCCGTCTTTTGGGGGGATGAAAATGCTGTTTTCTTCCTGGTAGCACCAACTTCTTCAACAGCAGGATTTTAGCTGGAAAACAGAGGACCATCATGAAGTGGGAAGCAGTACCAAGAAAGAAGCTAGCATTGCAGCCCAAGCCAGTGATGGTAACTCCTGTTGGTACATGCTGAGGAGTATGCCTGTGTGGACAAATGGGCTTAGTCAGCCCTTGCAGTGATACATGTAATCACAACTCCAGCACAATTGGAATTAGGCCAAAATAAAAAAATGTTCTTGTTGCTGGGATGGTGGCTAGTGAGAGTACTAAACACCAACAAGGCTGTCCGGATGATGCCTCCTCACTCAAGCAAGGTAAAATCTGCCTGAGAGAATGTTAAGTGGTTGGCAGGCATGGGGGGGGGGGCAATACCAAGAAAGAGTGAAAGGATGACTGTATGTAGGAGTGAGTAAGCAAACGTGTTTATTTATTCATTTGCATTTGTTAACCAGAGCAGTGCAATGATTCACTTTAGCCTAGCCTTTTTTCAGGCCAGCCCTGTGGCTGCAAGCCACGGTAGTTGGAAACAAGTATGGTAATGTTATACTTTAGACATTGGGAATTCATGTGGAGTTATTTAAGTAATGTATGGAATGCAGAGTCAGAATCCAAATCTGTCACAGATGTAAATTTGGGAAGTTGGAATGTTGAAGCATGATGAAGGAAAGCAGAATTACAAAGGTTTTTAATTGACGGCAGAAGTTGTATATAATATTTAGAATATATATACATATTTAAAATAGGTTTAAAATGAAGAAAAAAAAGAAAAAAATCGGGGGGAGAAAATGAGGTATTGTGAAAATATATGGAAGAAGAGCATTATGTGAGAAAAAAATTATTTAGAGTTTTGTGAAGGTGTTGATTGATTTATTTTATTGAGGTGCTATGAAAACAAGTTTCTCTTTGGAAATTTTGTTTCAGTTCAGAATGGAAATGGTTATATAACTGATGTCTCTCTAATTCTGCAGGAAGCAGCTCCCCTAAATTTGAACTAATGGGTGAAAAAATATTGTTACAATGAAGTTTGTTATGGAGGGTTTGCAAACCTGGAGAAAAAGTGTACCAAAATATAAAATGATAGTTGATGGATCTTAAGGTCAGCTTGCTGGCAAGAAAAAGAAAAAAACATTTTAAAAGTAAAAGTTTAAATATCAGTGAGCCCAGTAAAATTAGCACACTTTGGGCAGGATTCACGAAGCCTCCGTGTAAGAGATACAAGGCTTACACGGAGTCTGCAGTTAAACGGTGTGACATCAGCATGTCATGCATATGCATGAGGGCATGCTGAATCACACCGAAGGCTAACATGGTCCGTGGAAGACAGTAGGGGGCGTGTCCGTAGGCCGAGCCCTGCAAGCGGACACGCCCCCAGAAGAGTAAAATTGCCCAAAGTAAACACCCACGACAGAGGCCATGGAAATGTGAATAAACACAACACAACACATGCCCCCACAGACTATGAACATAAAATATATAAATGAACACGTTATATATTTTTTTTAAATCGTAAAGATGTTTGCCCGTGAGTGCGCTCGTTTGCGCGGGCATGCCCGTAGCTTAGCCACAGTTAGCAGTCAGTGGAAAAGGATATAAGAACTAAATATGCAAAGTAAGCCAAGAAGCAATAGCGTAGTAGTAGAAACGTTGGCTGAAGAGTAGGCATTCATGGTTCGAGCCCCCACAACACCAATTTTTATTTTTATTTAAATAAGCACGAAACAAGTCCCTGACAAACATGTACACATATAACATCATAGTTCATGTAAAATGTAATGAAATAGTCCATTTATTTTGAAGAAATGTGAGATAACAAAATAATAAAAAATGCCAGATCTGCCTATAGCTGAGCAACAGTTTAACAAGGTGAGTGCATCTGCCCGTAGGTGAGCAGTAGTTTAACAGATGTAAAATGAGTGCCCAAAGGTGAGCAGTGGTTTAACACGCTGAAACTGTGTGCCCCTAGCTGAGCTGAGCATAATATGCATGCTGACAGCCAAATAACGTGTAAACCAGCGTAACCCGTTTGCGTGGAGCTGCTCACCGCGCCAACAAGCTAACCGAATGGCAACGTTGAGCAAGCCGGATCAAAACTGCCTTTACACAGACACACCCCCAGCCTATCTAGACAGTCATAAAAAGCAGTGGCCAGGTTCGATCCCAGGATACTATGCACCATAGTCAAGGTACTGAACCACTAAGCCATGACAGCAGTACCTATAAATGCAGTAATAGCAAATATATAGGAATGAATACAAAGTGGAGCATGACAAAGCAGGTTTTGTGAAGTTGATACAATTCCAAAATGGCCAATCACAGATATGTGCGGGAAAAACGGCATATATAAGCCCCATAGGCGGGAATACACAGCATAAACGATTGTAGAACTGACTTGCAGCCAGAATGTCAGGAGTAGGTGAGGGTAGTTGCATTCGAGCACAGAGGTAGGGCATTGAGGAGTCCTGATACATGGTCTGGCTCCTAGTCCACAATCATGAGGCCCAACTCATGCAGGGCCAGGTCCTGTGGGGAGCATATAGGGCTGAGGCGTGGGACCGGTTGGCTCATGATCTCACCAGTGCCACAGGGATTCCAAGGACTGGTGAGCAGGTTCGTCACCACCATGCGGACCTGAAGAGACGCAAGCAGGACCAATTGAACCTTTGGATCCAGTAGGCCTGGCAAATGCCCAACGCCCCACTACTGAGTAAGTTACATTTAATTATGTATGTAAGAAATTAAACTAGCTGATATTATGGAGATGTGTATTCCAATATTACTTCATTTATATTACAGCTGCAGGTGTCCGTTCTGTGAACCGCAGAGCCTATGGCGATAGGCTGGTGGTTGCCACCAGGCAGGTCAGTTATCCACTCCCAGTAACTGTAAAGAAATATAAAAGTAAGACAGTTAGCAAAAGAGTGCAGTGTAGTCACTAAGTAATAGAATGTGCAAGTAACAGTGTAAGAGTGTTTGCAAGTATTGCTTGATTACAAAAGTGTGTTGCAGTCTGTAATCCAAACAGAAAAATGAAAATGTCTGAAATAAAGTCTGAAATAAAGATGCCCCGCCTGTAATATAATAGTACACAACCTGCAGCAGGCTGAAAAGTACAGCTGCAGAAGATGAGCAAATCACATGTGTGAAATATACCCCTGTTGAAATACTGAAACATGACAGAAGTGAGACTGCTGGAAAGGATTGTAATAACTACAGGTAAAACATGTCAATAAAGCCTAGAAGTAAGTACCATCCTGAATAGTAAAATGAAAACAAGTGAGAGAGTGTGAGAAAGAGTTATGAATCCACCAATAAAGTAGTAATAACCCCATGAATAAAGTATACTGCAGTCAGTACAGAATGAAATGAATGTGAGAAGCAAAACCAAACAGTGAAATCTGTTCAAAGTGTTGCTGCAGCTGGAATGTGTATCCCAAAATATGGATATGTTGCTCTCAGTCTGCAATATGCAGATAGTATGATTGTCTGACATATCAAACATCCACAGTTGTCTATAGGTATATAAAGCAAATGTAGCAGGATGATGTAGCTGAACAAAGCCAGATATGAATGTGTATGAAGAACAATAAAATGTATATTGATGTAGCAGTAACAGTCCTATCACCAAATTGAAGTAGTTATCATATAGGAGACTGTAGTTAGAACAGTAGTGTGTATATATGTGCAGCTATTAGAAATGTACAGCATATGTATTGGTATTCGAAGGTGTTAATATTTTCTTCACCCCACCCTATAACCACATATAACCCATTCCACATGAAAATGGTATGTGCAATCACAATTAACACCCCTGGACATTTGTCCTGTTGGGTCATAAATATTTGCATGTCCGTTGATGCATCTGCCCTGTTCATACATCCAAACCTGATGGCCTGTTGCCATCAATCAACCCTGCATGTTGTTGGACTGTGTATTGCTGTTCAAATTATGCATGTGTTATGCTCGCTGTTCATTGGTGTGAATATCTGGGTGTTTGGTTAATGGGAATACTAATGCATGCTGTTACAACTAATTGTGAATGGTATTATATGTTACTAACCCAAACTGTCATGACATAATGCAAAACATAGGGGCGACAGGGAAGGCGGGTTCCAGCGGACCCACCTCTCCCACCTCAGCTGGCGAGTGCACCTGGCACTAGTGCCCAGTCTGGACCCTCCTCCGGTGGCCCTGTGCCACCTGCAGGTGGAAGCGCTGCAGGGGATGGGGCTCATCCCCCCTCTGCAAGTGTGGCCGGAGGAGAACCACCACTCACCCTCCATAGCGTCCGGACTGTGGTGCGTAGGGAGATCCAGGACTCTGTTCTTGGGCCCCTACACCAGCTTGAGGCACAGGTGGCACAACTTACAGGCATGCCTGTTGCCCGGCCTACACAGCCCCCAGCACAGCCCCATCCTGGGCAGTGAAGGAACAGTGGCAACTGCCCATGGGTGGGGATATCAGTTCCACTGTTGCCATCTGTGGGCTCATGGGCTCTGGAAATCCAAACATCCGTCCCCGTCAATTGTGTAACCCCCCCACATGTGTCATACACCGCCCCTGTATGCATCTTGTTTGTCTTGTCTGTTGACCTACCGAACCTACCTCCCCAGCTATACCGACTTCCTTCACCTGACATACCACTCTCACCTGAAAAAAAAAGAAAAAGGGCACTCTCACCTGGAAAAAAAGGGCACTCTGTACCCACAAAAAAATTATGCCCCATACATAGCTGCCCATTCCGCACACATGTCTGCTGGACATGGAAACTATCAATTACAATTGGCTGTACAAGTATTATTGTTGTCCTGACACCTCTCTCAGGGGTGGAAGGTTTCAAATGTCACACCAAATTACATACATATGCACAGCTGTTGCTGATGAAGAAATGGGCAGATATGGGCCTTACCTACATCCCTCCTGCAAATCCCAAGCTTGTTTCCCAACTGTCTTACCCTCTTTGTGACCCATTTTTCACCACTTTCCTGTCTCCCCATTTTCATTTCTTTCAAAGAAAATAGCGCAGGTGTGCGCCAGAGTAAGCACTGTTAAGTGGTTGTAAGCGGGTGTGCGCGTGTGTGCGCGGAGCTGAACGCCAGTGCGCATGCGTGAGCTCCGCGCAAACCAGCGCTAACCCGGTTACAACTGCTTAAAAGTGCCTTAGTCACTCTGATTGACAGGTCCTGTAATCAGTTCAAAAGCAAAATAAAATCCCACTGTCAGTCCCGAACCCAGGACCTTGGAAACAGTAGTCTGCATGACCTACCACTAAGCCATGACTCTTATACAAGAACATTGTGCTAAAATAAATATATCATGTAATAGTAGGAATTAATGTAAAGGGAATATAGGATGTGTAGTACACAAAGCATGTCATTTAGAATTACTGTCAAAACTAGTGGATTTCCATAATAGTAGTGTGTGAACAGAAACAGCCATGCTAGTTGGTAGCTAGTAGGTAATAATGTCAGTTAATGTACATATATAAATGTATGTATATTTACATATATATATATATATATATATATATATATATATATATATATATATATATATATATATATAGTTGTAGGTGTCATTATGCATACACACTTACTACAGGAAACAGGAGAGAGGAATGGAGAAATGTGAATCTACAACACAGCCTGAATCATGAGAGAGATACTAACCTTTACACTCACAGAACAGTGTCCACAGCATACCAGCATGGTCCCCACCCTTACAATCTGAAAGGGCAATGCCTATCTCACATACCCTTTTATAGCACTGTCCTGAAATCACAGTGAGAACTGCAATCAGTACACAACTGGCTGCATGCAATTAGCAAATGCTGGCTTACAATTGGTGCAGAGGCCATCACATGGACTTATGCAGATACCTACAAAAGCATCCTGTACTCACACTCCACACATGCAATACATTCATTGCACTGTCTGGAGGTAGACAGAGAGAGAGAGAGACAGACAGAGACAGAGACAGAGAGTGAGAGAAAAAAAAACACAAACAACAACACACGGTACACACACTGAGTCTAAGCTGTCAGCAGTGACAGTAGCAAGCCGTGCCAGCAGCAGCAGGAAGCAGTAGTAGTGATAACACAACCAGCTGTGACAAACACAGGTAATGTAAAGTAGCAGGTTAATATTCTGCATACTGTGAACCCTCCATATGTGTCATAGGTCTGTATCTATAGGTATGTCCATGTGATATGTTGTGTGCACGTAGTTCCACCAAAAGGGGATGACTATACATTACATGTCAGTCAGTGTTAGGCCATGATCCTGGCAGCAGTTTTCTGTTGCAGTGAGGCCCGTCTGTAGGATGTATGTGTCAGCTGGTGTAACGACTATGGCGCTTAGTTAGCAGTCATCTGGGAACTTTGTCATCCACAACCCGCACATGTTCACTTTTACATCTGAGAAATAAATGCCAAACAAGAGGGGTCCTAGGACAGAGGCCTGTGGGATACCATGTGGTAATTTCTGGCCATGTACTGTGTTTCCAAAGGGGTTGACTATACCCTATTCTGCATTTAGCTTGTTGACATGGCTGTGGCACCACTTGTGTGTTTCTATGTGTGCTTTTGTAGGTTGCTTGTGTTAGCTGGAGGGTCCGATATGGTGGCCAGTTTGTCGTCCTCTGCAAACCTGTTCAGACAGAGTCCTTCCATTTTGGCCTGTACCTATGTGACATATATAGCATACAAGAGGGTTCCCAGGACCATGCCTTGTGGGATGCCAGTTGTACCTGGTTTGCAGTCTGCCATGGCTACAGCATGTCTGCCAGGTCAGTTCTGTCCTTGAGCTGGTTTGCAACCCATCTACTTGCATAGGGGTTTATAGTTAGGCTGGTGAGCTTATCTGTACCACCAACTAGGGTATTGTATGGAAGGGTTTAGCAAGGTCCAGATAGGCTGTGTGATCGACATTCCCCACATCAATGGGCTTGGTGCATGTTTCACATGAGTCAGACATGTGTACGGGTCAGGATCTGCCCTATTACAGCCATACTGGGTAGGGTCCAATGTCTGTAGGTACCCAATCTCATTATTCATGGGATCCATGATTATCCTCTACATTACTTTGCCAACCTAGATATTCTGGGTTGAGGGGTGATAGTTTGCAGTATCCATTTAGGCACCCCCTTTGTGGTGTGGGACCACTGTTGCTGTACACCCTTCTTTGGGTACATATCCTGTGGTAGGACTGATAGTGCACAGTAATGCTATTTGCTGTTCCATTCTTCTTACAGTACTTGTTGGACACAACCCAGGACACCATCTGGTACCATTGATGCTGTGTGCTGTGCTTTGTGGATGCTGGCTGTTACCTCAGCATCTGCAATGTTGGGGGACCAGCACTCTCCTGGGATAGATATTTGGCAGTTAGGTGCTGGTGGGGAGTTTGCAAAGAATCTGTTAGGTAGGATGTTGGCAATGTGTGTGGGATTGGTGTATTGTTGGTGATATTAGAGTGCTGCAGAGCATATCTGTGGATTACCACCATGGTTCCTACCATCAGGTAGGACAGCTGCGTAATAATCCTTTGTGTCCTGCACAATTTGTATCATCATAGGTTCATAGGTTCATACTAGGCTATCTGCCCTGGCCTTGTTTGAGCACGGACAGACTTTGTGTGGGTCTCAACACCCCTTGCAATGTGCATATCATGCCCACGTAGGGTTTACTTTCCTAGATGTACACAGGGATGGCCACCAGTGTACACCTGCTATCTCCTATGCACTTCAACGGATTTCTCTTGTTGAGTTTGTGTGTGGAGCTCAGCCTATCATGGACTGGGATTCTGTTCCAGAGTGTTCTGAGCCTCTGGGTTATGGATCTGTCCCTCCAGCACATCCTATTAATCTATGTGTGGAGGTTCAGATATCTCACTGTGGTGTGTCTGCTGGATTTGGGGTTTCTGCAGTGGAGCATGTCCATTCATTCTGGTTTGGGCATGGCCTTGTACATCAGGCATACATCACCTCTGACTGTGCAGTATGCTTCTGAATTGGGCTGTGGTTTCTTCAGCCAGGCTGCAGATGTCCAATGTTTGGACCCTTTATCCTGTTGGTGGGGTACATTTGGGGTCTTTCTGACTGCTGCATGTGTAAGGTAAGGTACATGCGGACTGGGGCATAGTTGCCACGTATGGGCCTGATATGGGAAGGGTATGGGGGCACAGTAACCTCTGTAGCTCTACATGTGCATCCTTTCATATTAAGGTTGGCAATATAGCAGGTCTGCCTGGCCACCTTGGCAATGTGTATGTCACATAACAGGTTACCGTCCACTTGTGTCCCTAGGTCCATGACTACTTCTTACATACATAATGGAATGCCACCTATGTCATAATTTGTGTGTGCCTTGTTTGGTATTTGTTGGGACATTCATACTCTGACGTGTCTTCAAGAAGGCTGGCTGGGGTACCTGGGTTTGTGTGTGGGGTCTGTAGCAGGCTTCAAACAGGTACACAGTTTGAGACGGTGTTACTCGCCCATGGATAGTCCATGCTGCTTCTTGCTGTGGTACCAAGCTGGGGGTGTGGTTATTCTTGATAATTACTGGTAGCCACACTCCTATTGTCGTGTGTCCCATGTTTTGGAGCTGTAGAGCATGGTATGAGGCATAACCTGGTACTACTAGGGTGCTCTTCTGGGCCTTGCCCAGGTTTCTGTTACAGAACACATATTACCATTCTCCATGCTGTGGTGGGTTTGGTCTGCATGCACATTGCAGGTTAGACTTCTGGCATTGGGTAGCATTACGTCCAGGTTATTACCCCTTGTGCTACCTATGTTGGTGGGTTTGTGTTTCCAGACTTACCTATTCCAGGCACAGTGGGGGTGACAGCAGCCTTTGTCAGTATCTACACAGCCAGGTGTGCTGGGTGCATGCCATCCCTAGCAGGTGGGGCATCATGTCTTGCTCGGCATGTCAGCCCAGGCTGTCAGCCATGTGTTCCCCCTTGCTAACAGCAATACCTCAGCCAATTATTGTACTTGATCTTGTTGTCTTCATAGTGTGACATCATGCTTGGTGAGGGTGAGATGTTACGTTGGGTCTTCATGTTTGCATATACTAGATGGTGTTACATTGCTTAACACATGGCAATCATGCCTCAGGTGATGCTGCAGGGCTGCTTCTGTTGGATGCGCATACTACACTCCCTGTACAAGTTTGAGAGCAGGTTATGTCATTTTAGGCATCCCTGTTACTATATGAGTGAGTAAGAGAGGGGTATCATTCCCAGGGTTCCTACTGAGCCAGTGTATGTGCTATGCATTGCCTCTTTGCCAAGGCCAGGGCATACTGGGCATGCCTCCTTCTGCCTACTGGGGGAGGCTCAGGTTGTTCCTCCTCCGAGTCACGCTCTGCCTGTGATGGCCTTGGCAATGGTTGGGGGCTGTTTGTCCCAGCCCTATGCTGGTCCTGCTGCAGCTGTTTTCACAGGATCATATTATGTAGCATAGCACATACCATGACAATTTGGGTACATGTAGTTGATGAGTACTGCAAGGCTCCACCAGATGTGTTCAGACACTGGAACCATGACTTGAGCAGCCCAAACACACACTCTATTACATTACGTGTTTGTGCGTGTGCCTCATTATGGCGTTCCTGTTCAGGTGTGTGTGCGTTTCCGATGGGTGTCATCAGCCACGGCTCCAGAGCATAACCTGAATCCCCTACTAGGTGTCCATGTGGGATGTCCCCATTGGCAAATGTCTGGTACAGCTGCGTCAAATGCCAGATATGGGAATCATGGTAGCTCCCAGGGCAGCCAGCACACACATTCATTATTATGCCCTGGGCATCACACACGACCTGGCAGTTGATGGAGGGGAAGCCCTTGCGGTTAATGTAGGCCCTACCCTGCTCACCGGCTGGTGCTTTGATGCATATGTGTGTGCAGTCTATTGCACCCACTACCTCAAGGTATTCCGCTATTTGCTGGAAGAGACGCATATTGCTGGCCAATACCTCACGGGCATTGGGGAAATATACATGATCACCGACATGTGCTGACATGGCATCCAGGAACTGGTGCAGTACCCTGGAGGCTGATGCTTGTGATATCCCCATCATATCACCAGTTGGTCTCTGGAAGGTACCTGTTGCTAGTATTCTTAGGCCAACACACACCTTGGTTTCCACTGGGATGGGTTCCCCTCTGTTGGTTCTGTGTGTGAGGCGTGGCCTGCACAGCTCAACAATTTGCTGCAGGAGGTCTCTGTCCACTGTAAAGCGCTCCACTATCTCCAGCTCATGTAACCCCTGGTAGGTAACCCTGGGCCTGTACACTCTTCTCCGTCTCCTCACTGTGGGTTGTCTGGCAGCATTTCCATTGTCACCACCCTCAGCAAGTCTCCTATGTCTCCTTATGACAGCTATGGCAGCCCCTAGCATGTTTGGTCTGAGTGCAGCTTTTTCAGTTTTCACTTCTACTAGCTTACTCCTGTCTTGCAGTATCTCTTGAGAGAAACATACTGCAATGCTGTTTGCAGTGTTTTAAGTGCTGGGCTGGGCTTGTATTCTGCCTGTGTAATTGCCTGCTTCTAATTGTTTTCACCTGCTACCTCTACAAGTATTCCCTGCTAGTTTCCTACTATTTCTCCTGCTTCCTTTTCCTCTCTGTTTCCTCAGGGGGGAGCAGCACGCATACCAGCGAAAACACACTCACAGTGGCTACCACACGTGCACACATGCTTACACGGACTAGGATCTGCTTCTTTGGGTTAAAATGCGCACACACCAGCGCAAACAGGTTTACAGATCTTTAAACAGGCTCCTACATGCTTACTCTGCCTTACACGCGCACACTCTGTATTAATCGCGCCTCCCAGCGTGCACACACTCGCATGCACGTACAGCAAGAAACTTTGGTGTTGGCCACAGTGTACACCTTCCATTTCTTGACTTTCCCATGCTAACTTCAACGTACTCCACAAGCAGAACCCTCTATTAAAGAAAGCAAACTCTATTAAATTTAAATCAACAGGGTAACCCCCCTCCTGCAAGACCCATAAACCCGCTCTATGGCAACAAACAACTTCAACGTACTCCACAAGCAGAACCCTCTATTAAAGAAAGCAAACTCTATTAAATTTAAATCAACAGGGTAAAAGCAAATTTTTTTCTACCTGTTAAATTTAAAAAAGGTCAAGCGTACTAGCTGCAAAAGTGCCTAAAAATCAAGCGTACTAGTCGCAAAAGTGTATAAAATTCAAGAGCACTAGTCTCAAGGTGTCTACTAATCTGGATCCTTACCTTAACATAAAAAGAGCAGTATTTGAACTCCTCTGTACGGAATTTCACTCATTTTTTGCTGTGTCCTCTATGACCCTGGGATTCTCCTAGTGGTGTGGCGGTGTATGTTGACGTCAGAAAGTTAATAAATAATACTGCTGGCTCAACGCTATCCTTAAACAAACCTGTATTAGGTCCTGACGGCTCACCCACCCAGTCGCATCCAGCGGCACACAGGTAACACTCATTCTGTCTCTAATTAACCTTAAATTGTGTTATATGAGAGTGTTTTTGGAGGGCTCGTGAACAAGATTGTGGTGTGATTCCTGCTCTGTTGTAACATTTTTCACTACTCTGTGGCGGGTCTGCTCATTAACGTAAGCTGTGTATCATACTACGGGGAAGACTGCACGTGTTACTGAACTGTATCTGGCATCCTTTTCAACAGAAAACACTCTGTCTTGATTTATAGTGGTTTACTCTGCATTTGTTGCTGTGTATCATAGTACAGAGAAGGCTGCACGTGTTACTGACGCGTATCTGGCATCATTTTAACAAAAATCATTCTGTCTTGCAGTATAGTGGTTTACTCTGCATTTGTTGTGAAAAGAATTGCACAGTGGTGTGTTTGCTTGCCATCGCGAACTGTAAATGTACTGACCTAACAGTTGCAAGTGCTGCTGACGCACATCTGGCGTCCTTTAGAACTATATCATTTAGCAACTAGGCCTGAAGTTGTATGGAACTATTGATTACCCTGAATGTATGTTTCATGTATACTTGCCGTGCATTTGAAATCAGAGCAAAGTTGGTTTAATACTCCTGTCTCTCTCCCTTGTGTTTCAGGTAACCCCCCTCCCGCAAGACCCATAAACCCGCTCTACGGCAACAAACAACTTCAACGTACTCCACAAGCAGAACCTTCTATTAAAGAAAGCAAACTCTATTAAATTTAAATCAACAGGGTAAAAGCAAATTTTTTTCTACCTGTTAAATTTAAAAAAGGTCAAGCGTACTAGCTGCAAAAGTGCCTAAAAATCAAGCGTACTAGTCGCAAAAGTGTATAAAATTCAAGAGTACTAGTCTCAAGGTGTCTACTAATCTGGATCCTTACCTTAACATAAAAAGAGCAGTATTTGAACTCCTCTGTACGGAATTTCACTCATTTTTTGCTGTGTCCTCTATGACCCTGGGATTCTCCTAGTGGTGTATGCCCGGCCCTCCCTGCCCCTTATCCCACCCGCCCCAGTACCCCTACTCTTATAGGAACAAAAGTCCTCCCACTCCCTCCTAGCAAATCCAAAGCTCCCCTGTCATTCCTCACGACTCCTCCCACCTCTCCGCCCATACCCATTAATAAAATCTAATCCAAGTCCTATCCCTCTCCCACTACCCTTTCTCTATCCCCAACATGGCCAAATATGCTCTCAATATAACTCCCCTATTAACCTTACTTCTCACCACTACTTATTTCCTATCAGCATTTGAAAACCAAACTCTCTTAGGTATCCCTTTCCCTAAGCGTTACACCAACTCCCAATGTAATGACCAAGCCATCTCTATACTACCTTCACTATACCAGGACAAATTTGTATCCCCCAAATTAGCCAACACTACACTCCATTACCCCAAATCTCCACATAACAAAGCTAACCTCAAAATTCTATTTAAACTACAGAGATTACTAGTCTACCTAAAAAATCGTATGAACATCGTGATATTCACCCTAACCCTGGTCCCACCACCACGCCAGACTCTCACCCTAATAATTTTACCCGAAATTCTTCTGACTCTCTACTAATATTACATCTGAACCTAAGAAGCATTAATAACAAAGTTCATAACCTACACGCCATTATAGCTACTCATTCCCCTGAAATTATGTGTCTAATCAAACATGGCTAAAGCCATCTACTAAGAATGAAGAGATCCTTCCACCTGGGTATAATATTTTTAGGGCTGATCGTAAAAAAAAGGAGGAGGTATAGCTGTTATGTATAAAAACACCCTGAATATCCTTAAGAACCCAATTCAACCTCCTACAATCTCTAACCTAGAAATTATAGCCCTACAGATCTGCTTAAACTCTAAAACGATCAACCTTGTGTAACTTATATCCCACCAGGGAACAACATAGAAAACCTGAGCAAACCTTGAGCTGGCTATCCACCAGCTACCCACAAGAAACCATGGTACTTGGAGACGTCAATATAGATTGGTCTCTCTGTTCCACCCACTCAACTCCAAAACCTATCAATCTACATGGTTTTTCCCAAAACATCTTATCCCCAACTAGATTAGGCAACTCTCTTCAAAAAGAAAGCATCATTGACTGGATCCTTACTAATAAGGACTCAAATAACTATACCACAGGTACCCTTCCCAGTGACCTCAGTGATCACCTAATTACTTATATCATTAAACATAAATGCCCAACTTCCAACCCCCCCCTTTATAGACTAATCAGAAACAAAAAGAAATTTGTCCCACAACTATTTCTTGCTGACCTGAAATCTTGCAACTGGTCCTTACTAAAAACCCTTCCAATTAATGAGAGTGTCTCACACTTCAATGACACATTTCTCAAGATACTTGATGCGCATGCCCCACAGAGACAAATTAGATCCAAACCTCATATAGCACCTTGGCTAACAAAGGAAACCAAAACCAAAATCAAACTTCGTAACCAAGCCTGGGATAAGTGGAGGGCCACAAAATCCTCCCAAGATCGCACTAAATTTCAACAACTAAGAAACACCACCAAAGCAGCTGTTACCCAGGACAAAAAACAATACTTCTATCACCTCCAGCACAAACACCAGAACAACCCAAAGAAATTCTGGGCAGGCTTTAACAACCTTCTGCACCCAGGGAAAACCTCCACCCCAACCCCCGAGAAACTTGTAGAGAAAGGACAGGAAGAAGTAGCCAATACCTTCAACTCCTTCTTCACTGAGACTGTCCAAAATCTAGCCAGTCAACTAACTTCCACTTCACAATCTGCTGTTCAACAGCACGCTCTCACCCCTACCCCGTTCAAGTTAAAGCCAGTATCTTCCTCGTATATCGCATTCTACTAAAAACTTAGGCCAACCACCCTAGCGGCTGACCACCTCCCTGCAGAATTCTTACAAATTGCATCTGATGTAATAGACTACCCAATATCCATCCTTATCAATAGAACAATAGCTGAGACGTATATCCCTACTATCTGGAAGATCTCTTATATCATTCCACTTCACAAAGGAGGTTCCTCCATGGAAATCTCAAATTATAGACCAATAGCTATCTTATCCCCAATAGCGAAAATCATGGAGAGATGCATCCACAAGCAACTTCTTCACTACCTAACTGTTAATCATCTCCTGTCCAACTCCCAACATGGCTTTCGCCCCCACCATAGTACAACTACCGCCCTCCTTTCCTTTGTTGACTCCATCAATAACAACCGCAACAACAAACTTATATCCTCTGCCCTCTTTTTGGACCTATCAAAAGCTTTTGATATGGTCAATCATCAGCTCCTCCTTAACACCCTTGAAGCCTTGCATCTGGACACACCAGCACTAAGCTGGTTTAAGACCTACCTCTCGGTAGGCAACAAGCTGTCCTGTGGCAAAACTGTAAATCAGGACTACTCCCAATTTCCATAGGTGTACCTCAGGGCTCCATACTCGGTCCACTTCTGTTTTCCATCTACATAAACAACCTTAAATCAGTCATCCCTAAATCCACCTGCATACAATATGCCGATGACTCCACCCTAATCTGCTCTGACGTCTCCATCTTGAATCTCCAAACTATTACTCAACATTGTTTTTCTCAAATTGAAAAATGGTTCAACGACTTGAAACTCCTACTTAATCCAACTAAAACGAAACTACTACTATTCTTCCCCAATGCTTCCTCTTCCCAGGACAAAGAACTTCCAAACACTAACAAAATAACCTTCCATGTTAAATCTAACAATGGGACTTATATAACCCCTGTCACCAGTACCAAACTACTTGGAGTAACCATTGATCACAAGCTCAAATTTGACTTGCACATTACTCAAACTATAAAGTCTGTTAACAAAAAATTAGGATCTATGTACAGAATTAAAAACTTCTTAACTCCTTCTACCAAATTAACTATTGCCCGCACCATCTTCTCTCTCCCTCCTCGCATCCCCAGTCCTCTCTTTCCTCAACAAACGTGAACTTAACATGCTCTCTCGTGCTTACAACCACATTGCTAGATTTATAACAGGTTCCCCTTATCGAACCCACCATTGTCTTAACTTGAGGACCCTTGGCTGGCTTGAACTGCCTAATCTCCTCAAACTTAACCAACTCACCGAGGCCTACAAAATAGTCAACCACCCTGATAAAACTCCATCACTATCCAGCATTCTGGCCCCTTACTCTAATCTAAATAGTCTTAGATCATCCAACAGTTCTCTTATCCTTACCACTAAAGCTAAGAACTCAGGTGGGGATGCCCTCACGCTAACTCCATTGGGAAACCGTGGAACTCATTGCCAAACTACCTAAGACTCTCAACTTCACGCACCCAATTCAAAAACAACCTAAAAGAATATCTCATATCCCAATGGATATGTCCTTGTCGTCCACCTGACTAACCTCATAGCTCATACCCTACTAGCCTCACTTCCTCCTAGCACGTTCTCCTATTTAGACCTCTATAATCTCTCACTTCAAATCACAATTGAGGTTTTTTACCCTGATCATGTCTATTTACACCCCATGTGAAACTAATACCATGCTTAAACTACAGCATGTACTTTAATCTATATTTGTATCACTATTTGTGTGTCTGTTCTCTAACATGTATAAATTTTTGTTTGTTTGTTTGTTTGTTTGGAGCTTTTCTCCTCGGGCCTCTACTGAAAATGGATATGTATCCAGCTAGACTAGCCCGGTTAACAAATGTAAAATAAATAAATAAATAAATAAAATAATAAAAAATGCCAGATGTGTCTATAGCTGAGCAACAGTTTAACAAGGTGAGTGCATCTGCCCGTAGGTGAGCAGTGGTTTAACAGATGTAAAATGAGTGCCCAAAGGTGAGCAGTGGTTTAACACGCTGAAACTGTGTGCCCCTAGCTGAGCTGAGCATAATATGCATGCTGACAGCCAAATGACGCGTAAACCAGCGTAACCCATTTGCGCGGAGCTGCTCACTGCACCAACAAGCTAACCGACGGGCAACGTTGAGCAAGCCGGATCAAAACTGCCTTTACACAGACACACCCCCAGCCTGTCTAGAAAGTCATAAAAAGCAGTGGCCAGGTTCGAACCCAGGATAGTATGCACCATAGTCAAGGTACTGAACCACTAAGCCATGACAGCAGTACCTATAAATGCAGTAATAGCAAATATATAGGAATGAATACAAAGTGGAGCATGACAAAGCAGGTTTTGTGAAGTTGATACAATTCCAAAATGGCCAATCACAGATATGTGCGGGAAAAATGGCATATATAAGCCCCATAGGCGGGAATACACAGCATAAACGATTGTAGAACTGACTTGCAGCCAGAATGTCAGGAGTAGGTGAGGGTAGTTGCTTTCGAGCACAGAGGTGGGGCATTGAGGAGTCCAGATACATGGTCTGGCTCCTAGTCCACAATCATGAGGCCCAACTCATGCAGGGCCAGGTCCTGTGGGAAGCATACAGCGCTGAGGCATGGGACCGGTTGGCTCATGATCTCACCAGTGCCACAGGGATTCCAAGGACTGGTGAGCAGGTTCGTCACCACCATGCGGACCTGAAGAGATGCAAGCAGGACCAATTGAACCTTTGGATCCAGGAGGCCCGGCAAATGCCCAACGCCCCACTACTGAGTAAGTTACATTTAATTATGTATGTAAGAAATTAAACTAGCTGATATTATGGAGATGTGTATTCCAATATTACTTAATTTATATTACAGCTGCAGGTGTCCGTTCTGCGAACCGCAGAGCCTATGGCGATAGGCTGGTGAGGTTGCGCCACCAGGCAGGTCAGTAATCCACTCCCAGTAACTGTAAAGAAATATAAAAGTAAGACAGTTAGCAAAAGAGTGCAGTGTAGTCACTAAGTAATAGAATGTGCAAGTAACAGTGTAAAAGTGTTTGCAAGTATTGCTTGATTACAAAAGTGTGTTGCAGTCTGTAATCCAAACAGAAAAATGAAAATGTCTGAAATAAAGTCTGAAATAAAGATGCCCCACCTGTAATATAATAGTACACAACCTGCAGCAGGCTGAAAAGTACAGCTGCAGAAGATGAGCAAATCACATGTGTGAAATATACCCCTGTTGAAATACTGAAACATGACAGAAGTGAGACTGCTGGAAAGGATTGTAATAACTACAGGTAAAACATGTCAATAAAGCCTAGAAGTAAGTACCATCCTGAATAGTAAAATGAAAACAAGTGAGAGAGTATGAGAAAGAGTTATGAATCCACCAATAAAGTAGTAATAACCCCTGAATAAAGTATACTGCAGTCAGTACAGAATGAATTGAATGTGAGAAGCAAAAGCAAACAGCGAAATCTGTTCAAAGTGTTGCTGCAGCTGGAATGTGTATCCCAAAATCTGGATATGTTGCTCTCAGTCTGCAATATGCAGATAGTATGATTGTCTGACCTACCAAACATCCACAGTTGTCTATAGCTATATAAAGCAAATGTAGCAGGATGATGTAGCTGAACAAAGCCATATATGAATGTGTATGAAGAACAATAAAATGTATATTGATGTAGCAGTAACAGTCCTATCACCAAATTGAAGTAGTTATCATATAGGAAACTGTAGTTAGAGCAGTAGTGTGTATATATGTGCAGCTATTAGAAATGTACAGCATATGTATTGGTATTCGAAGGTGTTAATATTATTTTCTTCACCCCACCCTATAACCACATATAACCCATTCCACGTGAAAATGGTATGTGCAATCACAATTAACACCCCTGGACATTTGTCCTGTTGGGTCATAAATATTTGCATGTCCGTTGATGCATCTGCCCTGTTCATACATCCAAACCTGATGGCCTGTTGCCATCAATCAACCCTGCATGTTGTTGGACTGTGTATTGCTGTTCAAATTATGCATGTGTTATGCTCGCTGTTCAATGGTGTGAATATCTGGGTGTTTGGTTAATGGGAATACTAATGCATGCTGTTACAACTAATTGCGAATGGTATTATATGTTACTAACCCAAACTGTCATGACATAATGCAAAACATAGGACGACAGGGAAGGTGAGTTCCAGCGGACCCACCTCTCCCACCTCAGCTGGCGAGTGCACCTGGCACTAGTGCCCAGTCTGGACCCTCCTCCGGTGGCCCTGTGCCACCTGTGGGTGGAAGCGCTGCAGGGGATGGGGCTTGTCCCTCCTCTGCAAGTGTGGCCGGAGGAGAACCACCACTCACCCTCCGTAGCACCCGGACTGTGGTGCGTAGGGAGATCCAGGACTCTGTTTTTGGGCCCCTACGCCAGCTTGAGGCACAGGTGGCACAACTTACGGGCATGCCTGTTGCCCGGCCTACACAGCCCCCAGCACAGCCCCGTCCTGGGCAGTGAAGGAACAGTGGCAACTGCCCATGGGTGGGGATATCAGTTCCACTGTTGCCATCTGTGTGCTCATGGGCTCTGAATATCCAAACATCCGTCCCTGTCAATTGTGTAACCCCCCCACACATGTCATACACCGCCCCTGTATGCGTCTTGTTTGTCTTGTCTGTTGACCTACCCAACCTACCTCCCCAGCTATACCGACTTCCTTCACCTGACATACCACTCTCACCTGGAAAAAAAGGGCACTCTGTACCCACAAAAAAATTACGCCCCATACATAGCTGCCCATTCCGCACACATGTCTGCTGGACATGGAAACTATCAATTACAATTCGCTGTACAAGTATTATTGTTGTCCTGACACCTGTCTCAGGGGTGGAAGGTTTCAAATGTCACACCAAATTACATACATATGCACAGCTGTTGCTGATGAAGAAATGGGCAGCTATGGGCCTTACCTACATCCCTCCTGCAAATCCCAAGCTTGTTTCCCAACTGTCTTACCCTCTTTGTGACCCCTTTCTCACCACTTTCCTGTCTCCCCATTTTCATTTCTTTCAAAGAAAATAGCGCGGGTGTGCGCCAGAGTAAGCACTGTTAAGCGGTTGTAAGCGGGTGTGCGCATGTGTGCACGGAGCTGAACGACAGTGCGCATGCGTGAGCTCCACGCAAACCAGCGCGAACCCGGTTACAACTACTTAAAAGTGCCTTAGTCACTCTGATTGACAAGTCCTGTAGTCAGTTCAAAAGCAAAATAAAATCCCACTGTCAGTCCCAAACCCAGGACCTTGGAAACAGTAGTCTGCATGACCTACCACTAAGCCATAACTCTTATACAAGAACATTGTGCTAAAATAAATATATCATGTAATAGTAGGAATGAATGTAAAGGGAATATAGGATGTGTAGTACACAAAGCATGTCATTTAGAATTACTGTCAAAACTAGTGGATTTCCATAATAGTAGTGTGTTAACAGAAACAGCCATGCTAGTTGGTAGCTAGTATGTAATAATGTCAGTTAATGTACATATATAAATGTATGTATATTTACATAGATATATGTATATATATATATATATATATATATATATATATATATATATAGTTGTAGGTGTCATTGTGCATACACACTTACTACAGGAAACAGGAGAGAGGAATGGAGAAATGTGAATCTACAACACAGCCTGAATCATGAGAGAGATACTAACCTTTACACTCACAGAACAGTGTCCACAGCATACCAGCATGGTCCCCGCCCTTACCATCTGAAAGGGCAACGCCTATCTCACATACCCTTTTATAGCACTGTCCTGAAATCACAGTGAGAACTGCAATCAGTACACAACTGGCTGCATGCAATTAGCAAATGCTGGCTTACAATTGGTGCAGAGGCCATCACATGGACTTATGCAGATACCTACAAAAGCATCCTGTACTCACACTCCACACATGCAATATGTTCATTGCACTGTCTGGAGGCAGACAGAGAGAGAGAGAGAGACAGACAGACAGAGACAGAGACAGAGAGTGAGAGAAAAAAAGAATCACAAACAACAACACACGGTACACACACTGAGTCTAAGCTGTCAGCAGTGACAGTAGCAAGCCGTGCCAGCAGCAGCAGGAAGCAGTAGTAGTGGTAACACAACCAGCTGCGACAAACACAGGTAATGTAAAGTAGCAGGTTAATAGTCTGCATACTGTGAACCCTCCATATGTGTCATAGGTCTGTATCTATAGGTATGTCCATGTGATATGTTGTGTGCACGTGGTTGCACCAAAAGGGGATGACTATACATTACATGTCAGTCAGTGTTAGGCCATGATCCTGGCAGCAGTTTTCTGTTGCAGTGAGGCCCGTCTGTAGGATGTGTGTGTCAGCTGGTGTAACGACTATGGCGCTTAGTTAGCAGTCATCTGGGAACTTTGTCATCCACAACCCGCACATGTTCGCTTTTACATCTGAGAAATAAATGGCAAACAAGAGGGGTCCTAGGACAGAGGCCTGTGGGATACCACATGTGACTGGCATTGAGTCTGACATGGCTCCTACAATATCGATATTATGGATTCTGTATGTCAACCTGTGTGCAACCCATCATGTGACATATGTAGTAACATGTAAGCTAATGAGCTTGTCTATGATGCCTGAGTGGAGTACTGTGTTGAAGGCCTTAGGCAAGTCCAGGTAGGCTGTATGGATTGCGTTGCCCTCATCAATGGCTGTAGTGACTGTTTTGAAAGGTCAACCAGGTTCAAAAGGCAGGATCAGCCCATCACAAAGGCAAACTGGCCGGGAACAAGTGTCTGCAGGTACCCAATATCGCTGTATATGCGTCCCATACTGAATAATTCCATAGCTTAGCAGACCAGGCCGGTTAAGCTTATGGTGTGGTAGTTCCCAGGGTCAGTAGAGGTGCCTCCTTAGTGGAGTGGGACCACTGTTGCTGTATGCCAGTGTTCAGGTACATATCCTGTAGTACGACCAAGGTTAAATATCAGTCTTATATGCGGTTGTATGTTCTCTTGGAGTTCACGTAGCACACATCCAGGCATACCATCAGGTCACATTGATGCTGTGTGTTCTGCTTTGTTGAGGGCGGCCCTCATCTGGACATGTGAGATGATAGGGAGGTTACATTCAGCTGTGATAAGTATTTCTACTTGTGGGGGAGAAGGAGGGGGGATACGTGCACCGAACCTGTCTGCAAGAATGTTGCCAATATCTGTGTGTTCGGTGAATGTTAAGTAGGTGTGTATTAACTCAGAGCATATCTGAGGCGTTTGGTCCATATGTATAACATAACTGAAGAAGGCCTTGTGGTTATCTATAGTGTTCGTGGCCATTTCCCTCCCAGAGTAGGCCGTAGATGTTGTTATGAGAGACCGTAGCTTATTACCAGTGCTGACCACAGATGCCTTCCCTTAATGTGAATTTGCTCTGTCCTGCAGTAGCCTCCTTCTATTGTTATACAATCTGCCTTTGGCTGGGGTCCACCGGACAGGATGCCTAACCTTTGTGCATAGGGTCTGGGTTAGAAATGTGTGTGCATGTTCCATGCAATCTTTGGGATGTCCATGGGAAGCATTCGCAAAGGGGTCAGCAGTGTGGGTTGTGGCTTCCACTGGCCCAGTGGGCTGCATGGATACCATCTCAGTCCTAACAAGTGAATAACTGTCTAATAACATACATATCAAAGTAGTCTACTGTGCTGGTGGTGGTGGTGGGATATGTATATCCAGGCCGAGTAACTTGTGCCCAGATCACACTAGTGGATGGCGTTCCACATACAGTACCTTGGTATGAACCCCCAGAGTGAGGTTGTGCATTGGACCTGTTGCAGTGTGCTGACCGATGGGGCATGCTACTATGTTGTATGGAATGTGGCAGGTATTGTTGCACAGGTGTTGGCTGACCACTGATATCTGGCCATGTACTTGTGTATCCACCAAGAGACACACACATGCTACATATGGGAGTAGTAGTATATCACTACAGTTGAGTATCATGTATAGTATGTGTGCCATATATTGCTGATATAGTCTGCTGATATCCTGTTTGTGTTCTCTTCCAGGGAGATGGCGCGTCAGCGTAATCCTGCCTACTCTGCAACAGAAGATGAGGAGATACACCAGAGCCTGGTGCGGGATTATGACATACTGTTTTCCCGCACCAGCCAGAATCAGCAGGAGAGGGCTGCACTGTGGCAAGACCTTGTCCATAGGGTAAATGACATTGGCACGCATAATAGGACATAAGAGCAGGTACGACATCACTGCAGTGATTTAATCAGAAATGTCCATCAGCGTGCGTCGGATATCCACAGGCAACAGGTTGCCACAGGAGGTGGGGTGGCCACACATCCCCCCCTCACCGGACTGGAGGGGCTACTCCTAAGTGTTGTGGCTCCAGCCCCAGAACAGCAACAGCAATACACCTGCATCATGATGGAGGCTGGATCCACACAGCAGCACGACATGGAGCGTGCAGGTAATATGCCATATGTACACTTGACTGTTCTGTACACTGTTAGTTTATGCATGTGTAAGGTGTGTCCATGGTATGTAGCTGTCAACATAGTATGTAATTGTGCAGGTGTGATATTGGCAATATCAGCAGCTGACGTGTGAAAGGCAACTGGTGTACTACTGCACTGTATCATATGCAGTATCAATGGCACAGTTGTGCCCACTGACATTAATCTCCTCATTTCTGCAAGTCCCTCTGGTGTTACAGCAAGGCAGGCCATCCATGCTGGTGAGTGTGTTTAACAATACCTATAATAGTCCTGATAGTGCTAGTAATACTAGTGTAACTCAGTAGTGCTCTGTGTGTATACTGCGGGGTGTGCATGTGTGCATTTGTGCCTGTGTCCACATGTGCATGTGTGCATGTGTGCATGTGTGCCTGTGTCCATGTGTGCATGTGTGCATGTGTGCATGTGTTCATGTGTGCATGTGTGCCTGTGTCCATGTGTGCATGTGTGCATGTGTGCATGTGTCCACGTGTGCATGTGTACATGTGTGCATGTGTGCATGTGTGCATGTGTACATGTGTCCACGTGTGCATGTGTGCATGTGTGCAAGTGTGCATGTGTGCATGTGTGCATGTGTGCATGTGTCCACGTGTTCACGTGTGCATGTGTGCATGTGTGCATAAGTACATCACTGGTAACATTGTGTGGACACTGTAAACTGTGTTTCCTGTCTTCCTCCCACAGGTTCTGGTGCTGCTCTGGTGTCCTGCAGCAGGGAACCTGAATCTGGTGCCACAGGTACTGGTAATGATGATATCTGTGTAATGGCACAGGAAGGTGTGTCAGGGTCCACCATTGGTCAGCCAATTGACAGTACACAGCTGTCAACCCCATCATTGCGCACAGTCATCCTGCCAGTACATCCTATGTCACCATTGTCCCTAGGTGATGGACAGGATACAGTGGGAATTGACCAGGGTAATGTGGTATCTGTGGCACATGCTTCCCCACACAGCAGCCATGGGCAGGGTCCTGCAATGGTACCACACAGACAGTTGCCCATGGGTTCTCGTGGGCGCATCCGTGGGCATACTGCCTCTGGCAGACGTGCCCAGAGAGGTCTGTCAACCTCAGCTATGTTTTGGGTTGTCATGCAGGCACAGTCGCGTATGGAAAGGTACACCAGACAGGGTCTGAGGGAGCTGAGAGCATGTCGCACAGCCATGACTGACAGTATGCGTGACATCGTGGATGCTATCCGTAATTTCACCGATGTCATAGACAGACGTTGTGGGGACATATTACAGCAGTTCCACAACCACATGTCCATGAGCCAGGGCAATGGTGGGTGGTTGCGGTGTCGACGTGGCCGTATGCCAGCAACAGCAGCAGCTGGCAGTCGGCACGGATGACAACAGGCCCGCGCACGCCCCCATAGTGCCAGCAGCAGCCCCAGCAATGCTGGGTCTGTGCTGTCATCAGAACGCCCCAGGAGACCATGTGCACATGGCTCTGGACAGTCCCAACAGGGACCTGTGTCCAGTCAACACAATCCCGCTTCTGATGACAGTACCCAGTCTGGCTTAGTACCGGATATGGTCCGTAGCACCCCTGCCAGGCGCAGGTACCGTGTCCGTGCCCACAGACACTGATCTGTATGACCTGCCAGGTGCAGTCTGTGGCTGTCCACAAACCCCTGTATATGGCAGCCATGAGGTGGAACTGTGTGCGTGCATACACACATGCGAAATGTTAACACCTAGGGCTACCACATACACGCACACACTGCACCAACAGTGCCTCACCCTGTACTGCTGTCCCTCACCAACACACATACACACACATGTCAATTGGTGGTATCAGTGGCAGACTCAGGCATACCTAATTCACACCCTGTGCATATGATGAAACTGTGCCACCTCCTGCAATCTCCAACATCAGTGCAGAAACAGGTAAACACGTTGCTGATGCACAAGGTGACTACATAGAAGTGTATTAGTAGTATCATGTTGGTAACAGTACAGTGTGCTGATATGACTGTGTGTATATCCCAGCATGCCTGATGCAGTAACCGTATGACTGTCCTGAATTGTTATCTTCACCCATAGTACGTACCAAAGTGTAACAGCTGCACATTATTGCATACTGGTGGTAAGGATGTCAACAGATAGCCACATACATGGGTAGCACAGGGGGGAAGCTAATGCAAGTAGTGATACGCAATGATGGACATGTACAGTAATGGTGGCAAGTTGCCCACAACGACTATGCAATGTGGATGTTTGCTCATGTTGATATGTGTGCAGTACCAATGTAATCCAAATCACAATTAACTATGACATATTATCAGTTCTACCATGGGCATCTGCGCTGTGCATTCCTGGGTACATGTTGATAGTGCCTACATATTTGCACTGTTACCTACTGTTAGTGTTACCCCTTCTTTGTTGTACAATGGACTACTTCCAGTCCTGCTTACTGTAGCTTTGTTTGCATGCATGTTCGCTTGGGGTTCCCTGGAACACTGCTTCCACCTGCAATGCAGAGTTACAGTGCTTCTGTGGACTCCTAGTGACATCTGCATAGCGCATCACGTATGTCAAGTTTACACGTGACAGAACGTCACTGTCTGTCCTGTTCACATGTACGTTGCCTGTGACACATTGCACATGTCTTACCTGGCATTTATCCACGTGTGCAATCATATATGCCAGTGCTATGAAACAGTAGCAGTACACCCACACATACACACCTTCAGTATGTTGTTCCCCATTGGCCCTATGTGTTGGTAATCACCATGGCAATCACACTACTAGGGTAGCATGTGCAAAGGTAACCTGTGAATCACCTCTATGGTCCAGTTGTGGTGTATGTGAGTCATGTGGCAATGTCACAGCTGCCACATGTATGCAGTCAACCATCACCCCTGGCCAGGAACGTACAACATGTGTGGGATGTCACCACATAGCCAATCTGGGGACTGAGCACTCTGAACCCAGTAATGCCATACCCTGTCAGGTGGCATGACATACTACAGTGACTACAATACCTGTCAGACATAGACCCGCACTGACAGCAATCTGAACACACTGGGGCATACTTGGAGACTCAGAATAGCATCCTGCCTGAGCATCACACACCTCAGCAGCTGGCACACAGGCATACATTACATCAGAACAGAGCACATGCCACACATGGCACACACATCCCGTGTGCCACACACTCACAGCCTGTAGGGCTACACAACACACCTGCTACAGATGTGTCAAGTACCTCTCTTGGCCGCTGCAGTGGGGTCCCGCTCAACAGGCTGTACATGGTGAAGGTCACAGTGATATGCCTGTGGGGCACTATGGTCCACCACAAAACACATGCATACAGGTCAGTCAGAGGCATGGACACATATGACTCAGTCATTGACCATGCCACTATGGATGACCTGAGACATACCTCCCTGGACTACATGATAGGGAACATAGAAGGGATCTCTCAGCATGTGGCACGGGCCAGTATGAGCCTGATCTTGGTTGCCATCATACCCTCACCAGGTATGCTACCACTATATGTAGGAAGGGTGTTCTATGTCTATATTCTGCTCAATCTCCAATGTCATTCATAGGGTATCCACTGGCTGTCAACGTGTGCTTACATGCTAGGGAAGCCACAATGATTTGCGAGGGGCAGCTTGCACATGACACCCATGGGCCAATGTATATTGGCGAAGCCCCTTGATACACACATACTGCCTTATGCTGCAGGACATGGATTACATAGCCACCTCCGCGGGTATCACACAGGATAGGACACTAACAGTGATGCTACACAACACCAGCAGTGTACACCGCAAGATGCATGCACTGGACACTGTCCTCAGCACGGTGAACTGCAATGTCTGTGCAGTACCAGAGTCCTGATTCACGGCTCACAGGTGCAACCCATCACTGCCAGGTTATACCTCATACCATGCCTGTCGTCCCTACACATGTAACACACATGGACGGGGGTGGTATCCCAAGGCACCACAGATACACACACCTCCAGGTTGTTGGCACAGCACAAAGCATCAGGGCCTATTCATGTGCAGCTAACAGTTTGTCGGACTGCCATCTGGTTCATAGCCTGGCACACACAACCCTCCCATACACAGGAAACCCACCTATCCTCCATAACAACACTGGCAATATGACAGTCTCAAGAACTGTCTTTATATGGCTGGACTGCATCCAGCCAAACATTGTGCGTGAGCATTACTGTAGCTACAACACACTAGTTGAAGGGTTCCCAGCATGTGGTCACTGAATTGCAGTGGAATAACATGCTACCACTCCCACAACAGGTGGGAACATGCAGCACCTGTACATCGACTACATGTAGACTATATGGCCCAGACCAGACGTGTATCCCCTGCTGTAGGTATTTTACCATATACACCCACACTGTATAGACACATACCGGTATGCCCTGCACAGTAAGACACAGTCATACTGTTATGCATTGCAAATACCATTTATCCACTCGAGGCACGTGTCAGACATGGTAACTACTGCAGGTCACAGGTATTTATGTGTATGTGTCACACACATACATCATGTGTGCATTGCTATTGCTGGTTTAGGCAATGGCATGCATTGTTATGCACAAAGACCCACACAAAGTCATAATGTGTGACACAACCACACGTGGCATTTGTGGGTTACCAAAACATACCTATCTGTACTCTGACAATGGTAATAGACCCAGTAGCAGAGCGCACTATTGACATTACTGGCCAACTAGCCCTGTTTGGCTGTGCTGATAGTGTGGTGACATCCCCTGTGTTTACTGGGGTAATATGCAGCATCTGGTGTATTGTAGTATTTGCCAAAAGGATCAGTTCTCTCACACTTGCATTCACACACATCCTACTACCCCCACAAACACACACACACACTTGCCATTTGCAGGATTCATACCTCTACTTAACTATGTCACGACACATGAGAGAGACGCTTTAGCGAAGCACACTATTCGGATTACTAGGAGGTTCCTCTTCTCTGGCTGTACTTATAGGGTGCTGACATCATCAGTGTTTGGAAAGGGTAATGTGCATCATGTAGTGTGATCTCCTGATTGCCAAAACTAACATGTTTTTCATATAAAATTGCACACACACAAACTCCCCACATCCAAACACACACACACTTGCCATTTGCAGGTTTTAAACCCCTACCTAACTAGGTTATGACACTTGAGAGAGATGCTTTAGCAGAATGCGCTATTCAGATTACTGGGAGTTGCCTCTACTCCAGCTGTATGTATAGGGTGCTGACATCATCAGTGTTTGGAAAGGGTAATGTGCATCATGTAGTGTGATCTCCTGATTGCCAAAACTAACATGTTTTTCATATAAAATTGCACACACACAAACTCCCCACATCCAAACACACACACACTTGCCATTTGCAGGTTTTAAACCCCTACCTAACTAGGTTATGACACTTGAGAGAGATGCTTTAGCAGAGTGCGCTATTCAGATTACTGGGAGTTGCCTCTACTCCAGCTGTATGTATAGGGTGCTGACATCATCAGTGTTTGGAAAGGGTAATGTGCATCATGTAGTGTGATCTCCTGATTGCCAAAACTAACATGTTTTTCATATAAAATTGCACACACACAAACTCCCCACATCCAAACACACGCACTTTCCATTTACAGGTTTCAAACTCCTACCTAACTATGTTATGACACTTGGGAGAGACGCATTAGCAGAGTGTGCTATTTGAATTACTGGGAGGTTTCCTTTCTCCTGCTGTACTTATAGGCTGCTGACATCATCCATGCTTAGATAGGGGAATGTGCATCCTGAAGAGTGCTTTCACAGTTGCCAAAAGGGACATCTCCCTCACGCAGACTTGCACACACACTAACCCCCCCCCCCACACACACACACTGAGCAGTTGCAGGATTCAAACCCCTACCTAACTATGTTATGACACTCATGACAGATGCATTAGTAGAGTGTGCTATTCGAATTACTGGGAGGTTTCCCTTCTCCTGCTGTACTTATAGGGTGCTGACATCATCCGTGCTTAGACAGGGGAATGTGTATCCTGTAGAGTGCTTTCACAGTTGCCAAAAGGAACATCTCCCTCACACAGACTTGCACACACAATAACCCCCCTCCACACACACACTGGGCAGTTACAGGATTCAAACCCCTATCTAACTATGTTATGACACTCGTGACAGACGCATTAGCGGAGCACGCTATTCAAATTACTGGGAGGTTTCCCTTCTCCTGCTGTACTTATAGGGTGCTGACATCATCCGTGCTTAGATAGGGGAATGTGCATCCTGTAGAGTGCTTTCACCATTGCCAAAAGGGACATCTCTCTCACACAGACTTGCACACACACTAACCCCCCACCACACACACACTGGGCAGTTGCAGGATTCATACCCCTACTTAATTATGTTATGACACTCATGACAGACGCATTAGCGGAGCACGCTATTCGAATTATTGGGAGGTTTCCCTTCTCCTGTTGTACTTATAGGGTGCTGACATCATCTGTGCTTAGATAGGGGAATGTGCATCCTGTAGAGTACTTTCACAGTTGCCAAAAGGGACATCTTCCTCACACAGACTTGCACACACATCAACCCCGCTCACCCACACACACACACACACACACACACACACACACACACACACACACACACACACACACACTGAGCAATTGCATGGTTCTAACTCCTACCTACCTATATTATGACACTTGAGGGAGACGCATTAGCAGAGCGCGCTAACCGAATTACTGGGCATCTGGTCTGCACCTGCAGTATTTATAGGGTGCTGACATCTTTATTTCTACAGAGGTATGTACATCTAGTACTACCTGTCAGGTGGGGGATAGCATATATATGCATTTGCAGCCACCTATGTCAGGGTTAGATATGCACATCGCACTGGCAGGTTATATTCTATACCATGCTTCGTGACCACAGGACCTGTAACACACAACACAACCAGTCCAGAACACCACTCCCACATCCAGGACACACACTTAGCTTCCCTGGGAACAGTGCCGGGATATGCAGGTGTTCACATACACCATTCCAGTTGTTAACATCAGGTACAGGCATATTGTGTGTGAGAACTACTCAGGCCTCTACCACTTTACCCTAGAGCCCCTACAATTTGTGGGTCCATGTGCTATGGCAGAACCACACACCACAGCCACATGGGGGAATACATATTGCACCTGTCCATCTGCAACATGGGTACTCACTGTTCCACACCAGAGGTAGACCACCATTGTTGATATCTGACCATACCCACCTTTCCCTGGACATCCATATCCCATCCCCACCCCCAGGCAAGGTTGTCACTGCACACAAACTGTATTTAGCACAAGCAGACTCTACACTTGTGAAGACTGGGGTGGACGACTTCAAAGGACCCATGCTGGGGGACTATACTGGCCACTCAGCATAATCCTTGACAATTGCATTCTATGAGCATGTGTAAGGTTTGCATTGATCATGCTATCCCACATATACCCATGACTGCTCCACAACAAGACACCTGTCAGGTGTACACCAGCCATATATGAGCCGTCCAACAGACAGAGTGAGCTAATACATTGCAGAGCTGTAGCCCACATAGGGAGGACATCTGTGAACAGTTCCGGCACGACACTTCATTCCCACATAATCATGACAACACAGTGTTGACAGTGGAATTGTCCAGACAATGCAGATAGGGCTCCCCTCAGTCTTTTATTGATGGCCACTTACTGTTAGAGGTCCTCAGCAACCCTCTTCCAGCACACACCAACAACATGGCTGTGGCTTAGCACATTCAAACCCTGGGATCTCCACTGTGCCCCTGCTTGACAGAGGCACAGCTCACTAGCCTCACATGTTGCCTTATGTGACCTACTTTACAGTGGCACAGTAGCATACTGTACTGGGGATGCAGATGCCAAGCACACTCTGGCTAAGCTGTCATTCCCTAGGGCAACAAGCCTAGTATTGACCTCTACACCCATATGTTCAATTGTCAGATGCACAATATTTGTTGTGCTGTTCTACTGTTTGCAGGTCTTTATTGCCATAGCATTCCCTGTTCCTATGAACAACTTGTGTATCTGTGGAAGATGTTTGCATATGACGGCGATCCACTATATCACTTATGTCTCTGTAGTCATTTACTGTGTGCACTGGGCAGATTGCTGTGTTGTGGTTGGTTCCTGGAATGACACGTACAAACACCAGATATGTGTGGCCAACTGCTAAATGGAGATATGGCCTAAGTGTGTGAGCATGCCCAGTTCAGCCTTTCCATGGCATGTTGTCTGACATATGCCTCATTTATCAAAGTGTGCGAGCATGCCCAGTGTGAGCTTTCCATATGTTGCACTCTGAAGTCCACCACATATTTGGGTGTGTGTGAACTTCAACAATATCTCACGTTTATGGTTGTGTGTTGGGTGTCATGTTGTGTACTAACTGGCCAACTGCTTTGTGTCTGCCACAACAGAGATTATACAGTGCCTGCAGGGATTGCATGGGATACTTTGCAGACAGTTGTCAACATACTTTCATAATGACCTAACACTGTAGTACCGTATAGTGTACTGGTTCAGTACTTTCACTGTGGTGGACAGTATCCTGGGCTTTAGTCCTATCACTGCTTGACATCTTCATAGTGAGCACAACAGACTGTGTAGGGGCCAGTTGTGCACATATGACCATGTTGCATTATGTTCAGATATGGACTACCTACACCAGGCTCGTCCAACATTGGTAGTGTATTCCACAACATAGGTGGACATTGGCAAACACTAGCGATGTTCCCTAGGCCATTTCTGATGCTAGTCACAGGGTGTGTTTGTCCTTCGACACACATTGTAACTGGAGTTTGCCATGACATATGTCATGGTTAGTATACTGTGCCTCCATCTACCTCTGACATAACAGTGATACCCAGGGTTAACCTACCATCTACCATCCACTCATCGGGATTCCTCTTGAGGGGTGTCGATAGGTGACTCTCTGGCTAACTTGTACCGGGAGTTTACTCAAGAGTGGGGGTGCCTTCTGTGTTATGGATCATTCTGTACAGCTTCTCCTATGTATGTCAGTGCTGGGGTTCAGGTCTCTCATGTGCATAGCTCACTGCCATTCAGATTGTACAAGGTGCAGCATGTTCATTGATTCCAGCTTGGACATGGCTTCATACATCAGGCACAGCTTGCCTCTGGCTGGGCCGTATGGCAGTGTGTGGAGCTGCAGTTTGTTTACTCAGGCAACACATGGCATCTGTTCATGCTCTTTGCTACTCCTGGTGGGGTACTGTTGTGGACTTTACAGTTGATGGAGGTGTCTGCTGAGGTATATCCCACAGGGGCTATTGTAGTCAATTGTGACGCTGATGAAGGATGACTGCAGAGCCACAGTGACCTCCCCTTATCTACATCTGACAACCTTCATGATTGGGTTGGTATATGGTATGTTTCTGCGAACACTACAGCCACATGTTTGTCCAGTGCAAGATATCTATCACCTTGTGTCCCCAGGTCTCTCATTACATGTTAGGTACATAATGGGTTAACACCTGTGTGGTAATTTGTGGGCACTTACTGTATATCCACGGTGGTTGTCTATACACAGTTCTGCAATTAGCTTGCTGACATGGCTATGGCTCCTGTTGTCTGTTTCTAGGTGGCCCTTTTGTGGGTTGCTTGTGTCAGCTGGGGGTCGGATATGGTGGGCTGTTTGTACTCCTCTGCATACATGTTCAGTCACAGTCCTTCCATGTTGGCCTATACCTATGGGACATATATACAGAACGGGGGGGTCCCAGGACCAAGCCTTGTGGGATGCCACTCATATCTGCTTTGTAGTCTTACATGGATGCAGCATGTCTGACCATGTCAGTTCTGTCCTTGGTCTGGTTTACAACCCCTCTACTGACATAGGGGTATATATTTAAGCTGGTGAACATATCCATACTGAACTCGTAGGGTATTGTCTGGAAGCATATGCACGGTCCAGCTACGCTGTGTGGACCACATTGCCCTCATCAATGACCTTAATGACTGTTTCAAATGGGTCAAACATGTTTAGGGGCAGGATCTGCAGTTACGACAGCCACCCTGTGTAGGGTCTGGTATCAGTAGGTCCACGATAGCTTTATGTCTGCGGTACATACTGATCCTTTCCATAGCTGTGCAGACCAAGCTTGTCAGGATCCTGGGGTGGTAGTTTGCAGTATCCATTCAGGCAACACCTTTGTTGTGAAGGACCACTGTTGTTGTACACTGCTCTTTGGGTATATATCCTGTGGTAAGGCTGACATTGGGCAGTAGTGTGATTTGGCATTCCATTATTCTTGGAGTCCATGTTGGCCTCAGACCAGGACACCATCACATACCTTTGCTGCTGTGTGTTTTGCTTTGCAGATGATGGCTGTTACCTCAGCATCTGCAATGTCAGGGACCAGCAGTCTGCTGGGATAGATATTTTGCATTCTGGGGGGGGGGGGGGTTGCACTGCACCTGTCAGGTTGTATGTTGGCAATATGTGTGTGTGTTTGGTATGTTGTTTGTAATATCTGTGTGATTCGGAGCATATCTGTGGATTCCCAACATGGTTCCTACCATCAGTTAAGTAAGCCTTGTGATTATCCTTAGTGTTCTGTACAATTTGTATCTTCATAGGTTCATGGGTTCATACTAGGCTATCCACCCTAGCGCATTAGCAAACCAAGCCAGAGTGTGTGTGTCTTTCGCCGCCCCTTGCTATGTGACTATTATAGCCATTTATGATTTTCTTTACTGTGCCTCTGTCTGGTCGTGACACAGTGAAGACCCCCAGTATACATGTACGATCATCCATCCACTTGGCAATATTCCTGTTGAGGGGTGTCAGTGAGGGGCTCTGCCTAACATGGATTGGGATCCTGTTTCTGGGTGTGGGGAGCCTCTGGGTTATGTATCTGTCCCTCCAGCACATCCTATTTCATTATGTGCTGAGGCTGACATCTGTCACTCTCACAGCTCCAATGGCTTTGATTTCCTGTGGTGGAGCATGTCCATTACTCCTGTGTTGGACATGGCCTTGTACAACAGACATACAATGCCTCTATGTAGGCAATCTGTGACTGCATTCAGCTGGGGTGTCTACAGCCAGGCAGCATATGACATATATTTGACACCCTTTATCCTCTTGGTGGGGTACCTTTGAGGTCTTCCGAACCGCTGCAGGTGTCATGTACGGTACATCCCATATGAGTCATTGTACTAGATTATGGGTCTGATAAGGGAACAGTACAGGGGCACAGTGACCTCTGTTGATGTAGATGTGAATCTTCCTAGCCACATTGGCATTGTGAGTGTCACATGACAGATTACTGTCGACTTGTGTCCCTAGGTCCCTGATTACTCCTTGCATACATTATGGTTTACCACCTATGTGGTAATTTGTGAGTACCTTGTCTGGTATTTGGTGGGACATTCATACTGTCCAGTGTCTTCAGGATGTCTGGGTGGAGTTCTTGTGTGTGAGAGTGTGGTCTGTCGCATGCTACAGACTGTACAGCAGTTTTGACTACACTTAGGTGCACATGGGTGGTCTCCGCTGCTTTGTGCATTGTCAGTTACCTGGCCGTATAGGTGTCTGTGCTGCATATGGATACTCCCCCTCCTTTGATGTTTTGGTCCAGGTGTTGGGGCCATAACGCATGATATGTGGTATAACCTGGTAGTGCTGGTGTGCTATCAGTAGGCTTGCAGCAGGCTTCTGTCACTACACAGACATCGATGTTCTCCATACTGGGAAGTGCCATCTGGCATTGGTCAGCATTACCCTTATGTTTCTTACCACTTATGTTTTCTAGGGTGGTGGGTAGTCTTTTTGGCCTTGCCTACATACGGCTCTATGGAGGTGGCAAAGGCCTTATCCAGTATCCAGACACCCAGGGGTAACAGGTGCAAGCCATCCCTGGAACAGCAGCATGGCTTGTCATGCATGATATCTCAAGCAGACAGACATTAGACCCTCTTGGACTGACAGCTGTAACTGTGCCACCTGTTAAAGATGATCATTCTGTGTTTGTACTGTGGCATCATTCTTGGTGAGGGTTGGATGCTGCAAACGGCCAGTGTCATACCGGCCTGGGGTACATACTCAGAGAGCTCATCCATGTCTCTTTTCATGTAGTCCAGGGAGGTACATCTCAGGTCATTCACACCAGCATGAACAATGAGTGCATCATATTTCTGCTTGCTTTGGGGTGACCTGCGTACTTGTGTTATGTGGCATATTGTGGCAGCCTACAGGCAGCTTACTGTACCCCTTCCCTTGTTCAGTCTGGTGAGTGGGACAGCAGTGTGTCTGCCTATACAGACACCTATTACAACTGTATCAGGCATGTTGTTTCTCCTTCTGGCCTGTGACTGTTTGGCACACCAGCTTTGTGTACTATGTGTTGCATGTGCTATGTTTGGAGGTTGTGGTTGCTTGGGATCTGCTTTGGAGGCTTCTGTTGGTGTGGTGTGTTTGTAATTAGGGCCTCCGGGAATGTTTTTCTGTGTTTATGCGTTTGGTTTACAGTTGTGATAGGTCTATGTGGGACTGGGTTTGTGGTGTATGTGGTTACCTTCTCCTCCTGACTAGTTTTGACAGTACTGAGTTAGGGGAGCTCAGCCTCCGGTTTGGATACATGGTTGCATCTCTCACATATATTTGTATTTATTGGGGGGAGTTGTGGGTTGTCTGTGTACTTGG
This sequence comes from Protopterus annectens, assembly GCF_019279795.1. Taxonomy (NCBI): domain Eukaryota; kingdom Metazoa; phylum Chordata; order Ceratodontiformes; family Protopteridae; genus Protopterus; species Protopterus annectens. The sequence continues at coordinate 891,787,974 of NC_056741.1, read as the reverse complement.
GCCAGGTGTCACATTGCCTCTGGATTCACAGATTCTACTTGTTGTGGCTGGCCTTAGTGGATTGTATGTGTGGACATATTTTATTGCCATATTACTGATCAGTGATTACTTCCCTTTTTATGTTTGCTCTATCATGTAGTAGCTTCCTCATTCTCTTGCATGGTTTGGTAATGGCTGGAGTCCAGCATGCCAGATGCCTGAGTGTATGGCATTGTGTCTTGTTGTTATTTGTGATTGCATACTCCAAGCATTCCTGGCTGTGTTCATGGAATGCCTGTATAACATGTTCTGCAGTGTGTCCCATATTCTGCACTTGCACAGGGCCTTTCATGGATTCCACATCGGTTTGGAGGGGTGCAACCTATGCTTTACACATGTTTTTCACTGTGGTATTCTGGCCAGGGACTGGGGTCGGGATGTGTATATCCAGTGTGATTACTCTATGGTCTGGTCTTACCAGTGAGGGATACACTTCTCATCTTGCCATCCAGTACACATGTTGCTGATTATCACATCCAGTATGCTTACCCCTCTTGTGGGAGTGGTACATTGTTCCTGGGCATTTTGGTTTATGGATTCTGGGAACTTTTCTCCTACTGTGTTGGTGCTAGTATAATGCTCCCATTGTATGTCTGGGTATTTTCAGTCAAGCAATATAATGTGGTATGGGGGGCTTGATATATTCATTTATTCCAACATAGGCCAGGTGCAGTTCCTGGTATTAGGACAGTAGTCTGCAGCAGGCTATATACTGGGAGGCGGTTTTAGGCATTGGTATTTGACCATGGCTAATCCATGCTGCTTCTTGTTGTGGTACCAACATGGGGGTGTGGTTATCCTTGACATTTATTGCTAGTCACCCTCCTTTTGTAGCTTGTTCCATGTTTTGTGGCTGTACAGCACAGAATGAGGTGTGACCTGGTAGTGTTAGGGTGCTGATGTGAGCCTTGACCCAGTTTTCTATTACAGGACTGATATCTACATTCTCCATACTGTGTGCGTTTACACTGCACACATCTTGCTGTTTAGACTTCTGGCATTGGGTAGCATTACATCTAGGTTCCTATCCTTTGTGGTACCTATGAAGGTGGGTTTGTGTTTTGAGACTTACCTATTCAGGGCATGCTGTGGGTACTGACAGCCTTTGCCAGTATCCATGGGGCCTGGACTGATAGGTGCATGCCACCCCTAGCAGGTGGTGCATCATGTCATGCTCCGCATGTCTTCCCAGGCTGGAACACATTGGCTCCCCTTTGATTAACTGCATTACTTCAGCCAGTTATTGCAATTGATCATCCCATCGTCATTTTGTGGCTTCATGCTTGGTGAGGGTGGATGTTAGTCAGGGTCCTCAGGTGTGCATATAGTACATGGTGTTACATTACTTAACATATGGCATTCATGCCTCAGGTGGTGCTGCAGGGCTGCCTCTGTCGGATGCACATATTACACTCCCTGTACATGTTTGTGAGCAGGTCATGTCATTTTAGGCATCCCTGTTATTATTTGAGTGAGTCAGAGGGGGTATCATTCCCAGGGTTCCTACTGAGCCAGTGTATGTGCTATGTGTTGCCTCTTTGCCAAGGCCAGGGCATACTGGGCACGCCTCCTTCTGCCTACTGGGGCAGGCTCAGGTTGTTCCTCTGAGTCACGCTCTGCCTGTGATGGCCTTGGCAATGGTGGGGGGCTGTTTGGCCCAGCCCTATGCTGGTCCTGCTGCAGCTGTTTTCACAAGATCATATTATGTAGCATAGCACATACCATGACAATTTGGGTACATGTAGTTGGTGTGTACTGCAAGGTTCCACCAGATGTGTCCAGACACCGGAACCGTGACTTGAGCAGCCCAAACACACGCTCTATTACATTACGTGTTTGTGCATGTGCCTCATTATGGCGTTCCTGTTCAGGTGTGTGTGCGTTTCTGATGGGTGTCATCAGCCACGGCTCCAGTGCATAACCTGCATCCCCCACTAGGTGTCCGTGTGGGATGTCCCCATTGGCAAATGTCTGGTACAGCTGCATCAAATGCCAGATATGGGAATCATGGTAGCTCCCAGGGCAGCCACCACACACATTCATTATTATGCCCTGGGCATCACAGACGACCTGGCAGTTGATGGAGGGGAAGCCCTTACGGTTAATGTAGGCCCTATCCCGCTCACCGGCTGGTGCTTTGATGCGTATGTGCGTGCAGTCTATTGCACCCACTACCTCAGGGTATTCCGCTATTTGCTGGAAGAGACGCATATTGCTGGCCAATACCTCACGGGCATTGGGGAAATATACATGATCACCGACATGTGCTGACATGGCATCCAGGAACTGGTGCAGTACCCTGGAGGCTGATGCCTGTGATATCCCCATCATATCACCAGTTGGTCTTTGGAAGGTACCTGTTTCTAGTATTCTTAGGCCAACACATACCTTGGTTTCCACTGGGATGGGTTCCCCTCTGTTGGTTCTGTGTGTGAGGCGTGGCCTGCACAGCTCAACTATTTGCTGCAGGAGCTCTCTGTCCACTCTATAGCGCTCTACTATCTCCAGCTCATGTAACCCGTGGTAGGTGACCCTGGGCCTGTACACTCTTCTCTGTCTCCTCACTGTGGGCTGTCTGGCACCATCTGCATTGACACCACCCTCAGTAAGTCGCCTATGTCTCATTATGACAGTTATGGCAGCCCCTAACATTTCTGCTCTGAGTTAAGCTTTTTCAGTTTTCACTTCTAATAGCTTACTCCTGTCTTGCAGTGTCTCTTGAGAGAAACATCCTGCACTGCTGTTTGCAGAGTTTTAAGTGCTGGGCTGGGCTACTATTCTGCCTGTGTAATTGCCTGCTTCTAATTGTTTTCACCTGCTAGCTCCAGCAGTATTCCCTGCTAGCTTCCTACTAATTCTGTTGCTTCCTTTTTCCTTTCTGTTTCCTCAGGGGGGAGCAGCATGCATACGAGCAGAAACACGCTCACAGTGGCTTACACATGCGCACACATGCTTACACGGTTCAGGATCTGCCTATTCGGGTTAAAACGTGCGCACACCAGCGCAAACAGTGTTACAAGTCTGCCAACAGGCTCCTACATGCTCAGTCTGCCCTACACGCGCGCACACCAGCGCAAACAGTGTTAAACATCTACCAACACACTCCCACATGCTCAGTCTGCCTTACACGCGCGCACACTGCCCTACTCGCGCTTCATGGTGCGCACACGTGCGCATGCATGACCAGCAAGAAACTTTGGTGTAAGTAACAGTGTACACCTTCCATTTCTTGACTTTCCCATGCTTATCTTGTGGCACTCCTCTTTCCCTGATCTGTGTCTGTCATCTGTCATGTTACACTGACCTCCAATGAATTGCATTTCTTTCTGCCATTCCCCCATGTGATGTCACCTATCTCCTACTCTATTCCTCCCCCTTATGTATCTCTTACACTACTCAGACTGTGCTCATTTGCTATGTGACTGTGGGATTCAGTATCCTAACCCTCATTTACATGAGATTGCCTACTAATGCTTAGTTACATGTCTTAGACTCAGCTTCTCCCCTTAGCAACCACTACACGGTGGCCATGTTGTTTTTGATCTGCTGGTCCCTGCATTGTCATTCCATGTATTGCATAAAACCCACATTTGTGGGTTTATAACCTTCATTTTTATGTTTTATACAGCGCAACCCGTTTGCGCGGGGCTGCGCTAAAAAAAATATATATTTTTATAATTTTTGCATTGGGTTACCTTGCCAATGGCCACATATTTGGCCATTGGCATGCTGCCTGACACATATGCACCCTTTATTTGGAGCTGACATGGCTCCGTTGTGATTTTTGCAGAAACGTACTCAGTTGTCAACTGAATACATTTCTGCAGCTAAAACGTCTCTTACACGGGCTGGTTTCTGCTTCGTGGATCGCTAATATACCTCATTTGCATACCTTTCAGCTGCAAGTGAGGTATTTAGCATATCCACGCCCAGTCCGTGTAAGAGACGTTTTAGCTGGTCTCTTACACGGAGTTTAGGGCTGTTCCTGGATCGCGAGGCTTGCATGGAGTGTTACACGTCTCTTACACTCCGTGCAAGCCTTTGTGAATCCTGCCCTTTGTTTTAGTGTCTACCATTTTGCTTTTGTGATGATATGGGAATGGTGCTTCCTTTTTGGGAAAGGTTATAAAGCTTCAGATTTGGTTACACATAATTTGTAACACATAAAGGTTATTGTTAGAAGCTGCAGAGATAATGGTCATTCTGTACTCTGGTTGGTCAAGGAGAAATCTCTTTGTGAACTGTAAACTTGAGATTTTTCTGGACCAGAAGAGGAATTTGTTATTTTTTTCAGTTTTTGTCAAGTTTATTTAGGAAGAAAATGAATATGTGAGCTAAACCAAATTCCCAGATATTGAAAGTCATTTGTAGTCTTGGATCTTGATTATTATGTCAAATGTGTCTATTCTGGGAGACAGAGGATAGTTCAAATAGCATACATTTTCTTATTTGTATTTAGAAGTAGGTCCATTTTTGTAGCCAGGTTGTAAATAGGTTAATTTAATTTTCTATTTTTTTATTGTTATTATTATTAGTTTGTATACTGAATCATCAAATGACCTGGTCATTTGCATTATCTGATAACTGGTATATGTAATAAGGCAGTGAGGAAGCTGTTAATCAAGACATTGTATGCGAGAGTTTAAATACACTTTACCACTGGAGGCAAAACTCTCTCATACAACCAAAACTAATCCTGTAGAGGTTGTCAGTGACACTTGCACCACGCCTACTGCACAGGGTAAAAACCCTATACATTACTTATGCTGAGGCACTTACAGGTAACCTTCCTAAAATGCTAAGACCTTCTGCACAGAACAATCAAAGAAAGGGTTCTCAGCCATCACATAAACACTCCATTAAAACACCAGCCACAGCTACACATAGTAACACTTTATCCAATGCTTCCACTGCTAAGCCCTTAAGGCAAATCATCACGCAACCATATTTCCTGGTCATTGGTGACTCTATAGTGAGACACACTCATGTGCCCCTCACCAGACTGAGTAAGGAGAGAGTGATGGTTAGCTGCCTTTCCAGGGGCTAAGATCCATCAATTCACACCAGCTCTCAGGTCATTGAACCACACATACCAGTATGACTCTGTCATAGTCCATGTGTGTGTTAATGACCTGAGACGTACTTTGCTTGTGTATATGAAGCGAGACATGATGGAGCTTGCTGATTATGTGCCTCAGGCAGGTATGAGCCTAGCTCTGAGCAGCATACTACCTTCTCCAAGGATGATGCTGTGTTACCAAAAGAAAATGATTGATTTTAACAACTGGCTTAGCTACTGGTGTCAATCCAGGAAGGTACAATATTGACAGCCTGGGAGGACATGGTTGACAGACCACCCTACTTTGCCGGGGATGGTCTGCATTTATCCCCTCTAGGCTTTTGGATATTGGCATAGATCTTTTAAATCCCCATAGTGTCTTTTTTAGGCAATGCCAAACTGATAAACCTACCAACTTCACTGAACCTATGAAGGAATATCTGAATGTGGTACTACTCAATGCTAGAAGTCTTAACAAGAAACTCTACTCCCTGCAAGCCTTCCTCTCCCTGGAGACTGCAGACTTCTGTGTAGTAACAAACACATGGTTTAAAGTCACTGAAAGTACCCCAGCAATGCAAGGTTATAATACCTTTCACAACTTTAGACCAGCTACTGCACAGGAGGGAAATAATGGTGGAGGGTGTCATTTATAGTAAGACTAATCTCACATCCAGATTAGTTAGAGTATATGACCCACTGGAACTCACACATGTGCATCTTACCATAAAGAGGGTGCTGTACCACATCCTTGCAACATATAGGTCCCCTTCCATGTCCCAGGAAACCCATATTACCTATCTGAATGTACTATAGTCTCTCCATTCAGCTCAGTATGATATTCATGGGGGATCTCAACTATCCTCCTAAAGATTGGAAATCCTACACCACTTCTAATGCACAAACCCAACAATTCCAAAACTTTCTTATTGCCAGCATCCAGCAACAGTTAGTTCATTTTCCTAACAGGGCTAAAAACATCCTTGACCTTGTACTTACAAACATGGGTGGGCCAATATTCCTCACCCAAAGTAAAATCTTCACTCATCAGATCTGACCATAGGGCAGTATTACTTGAAATAAAAATTAAATCCAGGGATCCAGCAAAACCAAAAACCATTAGGATCTATTCCAAGGGTAACATCTTTCTACTAAGCAACACCTGGCTAAATTCCAAGCACCCCCAAACCCAATAAATACCATAGTATGCACTAAGGTATTTACAAAATCTCTGTACAGACATATTGATAGCTGTATAGACCAAGTTGTGACCAGTTGTATTAAGAATAAGACAAACTCAAAAGACAAGCAACACTGGTGGAATCACACAATCGGTTACAACAAATGAAAAAAAAATCTTGGCCAGTGTAGGCGGAACAAAGCCATACATACTAAAAGTTCCCTGACAGCTAAGAAGGTTAATTAATAATTCAGAGGCTAAATTTGAAAAAAAAAATAGCTTCTCAGGCAAATGACCACTACAAAGCTTTCTACAGCTATGTCCATAACCTCAGAGGAAATACACAACAATGTGCAGGACTTATTGTAAATGGCATCACCCATACTTAACCGGAGGCCACTGCCAACCTTTTGGCTGACAGTTTAAGCTGTAATTTCTCTCCCAACTCCCCCCTAGTAGTCCAAAGGAAATACCACATAACACAATCCCCCCAACCATTACTAGGGAACAGGTCATTAATGAACTTTACAAGGCCAAAAAATCAAACTACATCAATGGGCCCAGATAACATCCTGGGATGTTTAATAAATAGCATGAAACATGACCTCTCTGATCCACTTGAATCACGTTATAACTTGAGCCTTCACTCAGGTTTTGTGCTCAAGGAATGTAAGATGGTGTGATGTCCCCACTCTAGGTCAGTAATCAAGGAGCTTCAATCCTCACCATTGACACTGGAGAGGGACGTTCACTTGAAATACAAATGGATACACTCAGTATTTCCAGATGTAGACCTCTCTGCATCAAGCACAATTTCCCTTGAGAGCACACAGAGAACATAGTCAGCCTGGGGTCTGGGTTTCTCTGTATTTGTCTCTCCCCAGGTCCCCAGTAAGGGTCTATACTGGCACAGCTCTGTTCAGCACCCTTTCTGTGAAACCAGTGCTTCATGTCCCTGCTCTCTGTAACTGACAGACACCCTCTCTGAGATTTAATTTTCATACACACACACCTGGGAAAGGCTGACACAGATTACCTGCTCTACCAACTTTGTCCAGACTATAAGGCTTTTAAAAGGGTATCCAGTTATACTCTGTAATGTTAATATTAATACAAATGGTGATGTTGACCAAACAGCAAAGCTTTCATGAGTGGCCATAGTTATCACCAAATAAATGTATGCAAATTTTCTCAAAGCTTATATATTTTCTAAAAAGACTAGCCACAATGAAAAGTTTAAATATATGTAATAATAAATAATGAAAGAACACAAAATAGCAAATATCTGTTTACACTAAACACCAGAGTTTCAGACAAAGAAAATATTAAAAATACTACCGATGGAAAGTTTCACAAATATATAGAAAAACAGTATTTAGCTACTCTCACTATCTATTCCTGATTGACTAGAAGAATTACTGTTCCCTAGTTAAGTTATTTACTACCACAAGGCAAGATGATGTGGGTGAGAGTCTTTCTAGTCAGGTTTCCAAGAACAGACTACTCATGAGACTTCAGTCTCCTCTAATATTAAAACATTATTTTTGTACAGAAAGACATCACATACATCTGGTCATCTGACTTCTGGTTCCCACATTGTTACCAACACTAGAAGATGCTAGGGTTTAGTACCTATGTGCTATCATACATATCTGGAGCTTTTCTAAGATCTGTTGTAGCATCTTGAAGACATAAAATAATAAAACCATTCTAGTCTTCCTACAGGAGCTGCAAACTATTCTGTAGCACAGACAGTACATCTCTGGTGTCCTACAAAACTGTGGGATAATATCTTTATGGCTTAACTCATAAAGTAATTTAATTTCAAGAATATTTTTTTTCAATGTCAGGTGGATTAACCTGTTCTCTGACAGTATATGCTGTTACAATATATACATTTAAACTGTTACAATAAAGCATGTACATTTCTTTTCTGTCCAGAAGGAAATACTGATGATACATTTTAAAACGAGCGACTTTAGAAATACATTTTTAAACACAAGCATCTGTACAAATCCACAAATTACTTATAATTCTTTACAAAATTCCAGCTAGCTGTTCTGGCATACGTTACACATCCACTGTCGTACTTCTCCTGTCATGTCTGGCAGTACCTCCTATCATCACAGATGGCTAGAGTCATTCCCCTGTGCAAAGGAGGTCCAACCACTGATGTGGGTAACTACAGGCCCATAAGTCTTACCAGCCTCATATGTGAGGTCATGGAAAGAATCATCATGGACATGATAAATGAGGACATAGGTAACCTGCAAATGATGGACCCATCACAGTTCGGCATTGTTAAAGGAAGGTCATGCCTACTAAATCTGGTGGATATTTTTTGAGGGTCACCAAAGTACTGGATGAAGGTAAGATCCACTGGATAGCCACCTGGCTCAGTGATAAGAACAGGAGGTCAAAATATGTGGGACCACTTCCGCTAAGAGGCCACTCACTAGTGAAGTCCAAGGCTCAGTATTGGGCTTGCTTCTTTTGGCATTTATTTCTCTGAAAAGGAAGCAAATGTTGAAGGTTTATGGCTGACTAAGTTTGCAGATTATTGCAAGCTGGGGGTTATCATAAATCTCCTGCAGACACTATCATTTCAAGAAGCTCTATCTCTGATTAATAAAGGGTGCCAAAGCCATGGTCTAAGAAATGCATAATTGTATCCTTTGATAAGTCAACCATCCCATTTAATCACCATGTTGATAATACACTGCTAAGAATCGACCCAGTGGTCAGAGTTCTAGGTATGCAAG